>NW_028261388.1:758273-814420 GCF_051295495.1 Thamnophis sirtalis | reverse complement strand
AGGAAGGAAGAAAAGGAAGGAGGAGAAGGGAGATGGGGACAGAGAAAAGAAGGAAGGAAGGAAGGAAGGAAGGAGATGATGGGGACAGAGAAAAAAAGGAAAGAAGGAAGGAGGACGGAGGAAAGGAAGGAAGGAGGGAAATGGGGCAGAGAAAAGAAAAAAGGAAGGCAGGAAGGAATGAGGAAGGGAGGGAGGGAAGAGGGAGATGATGGGGACAGAGAAAAGAAGGAAAGGAAGGAAGGAGGTAGAAAAATGGGGCAGAGAAAAGAAAAAGGAAGGCAGGAATGAAGAAGGAAGGAGGGAAGAGGGAGATGATGGGGACAGAGGAAGGAAGGAAGGAGGAAGAGGGAGGAAAAGAAGTAAGGAGGGGAGGGAGATGATGGGGACAGAGAAAAGAAGGAGGGAAGGAAGGAGGAGGGGAGGAAGGGAGGGAAGGAAAGGAAGGAAGAAAAGGAAGGAAGGAGGGAGGGAGATGGGACAGAGAAAAGAAAAAAAGGAAGGCAGGAAGAAAGGAAGGGAAGGAGGAAGAGGGAGGGAGGGAGGGAGATGATGGGGACAGAGAAAGAAGGGAGGAAGGAACAAAGGAGAAAGGAAGGAAGGAAGGGGGAAAGGAAGGAAGGAGGGAGGGAGATGATGGGAACAGAGGAAGGAACAAAGGAGGAGGAGGGAGGAAAGGAAGGAAGGAAGGAAGGAAGGAAGAAAGGAAGGAAGGAAGGAAGGAAGGAGGAAATGAAGGAATGGAGATGATGGGGACAGGAAAGAAAAGGAGGGAAGGAAGGAGGAGAAGGGAGGAAGGGAGGGAGGAAAGGAAAGGAAGGAGGGGAGGGAGATGGGGACAGAGAAAAGAAGGAAAGGAAGGAAGGAGGGGGAGGGAGATGGGGACAGAGAAAAAAAAGGAAAGGAAGGAAGGAGGGAGGAAGGAAGAAAGAGGGAGATAATAGGGACAGAGAAAGAAGAAAGAAGGAAGGAAGGAAGAAAAAGGAGGAGGGGAAGGGCTGATTGGTACCGGAGTAGTCCCTCTCCTCCGCATTCTCTTCTCCTTCCTCGTCCAAGGGAAGAGCAGAGTGCAGGCCAGGCCCTGATTCGGCTGCAGGTAGAGGGAAATCAGCTCGCCCAGCGTCTTGAAACGCCGCACCGGACTCCCTGGAGGTCAGCAGGAAGAAAGGAGAACTTGTGTCCCCTGGCGCCGGCCGCAGGGGGAGGAACTACTGCCTGCCTCTTGCCAAGAGTGGACCCCAGGAGCCCACCCAGGAACTGTGGGGACTGGGGGTGGCAGCTTGGGGGCGCTGGGTTGGAGAGCTAAGCAATCTCTCTCAGGATTGGGGGAGGGGCATAAGACCAGTCTTCCAGTATTTGAGGGGCTGCCCCAAAGAAGAGGAGGGGGTCAAGCTATTCCCAAAGCCCCCGAAGGCAGGAGAAGAAGAAGCAACGGGTGGAAACTCATCAAGGAGAGATTCAACCTGGAACTAAGGAGAAACTTCCTAACAGGGAGGACCATTCACCCGTGGAACTGCTTGCCACCAGAAGTTGTGGCTGCTCCTCCATCACTGGAGGTTTTTAAGAAGAAGAGACTGGTTGGCTATTTGTCCAGGAAGGTACAAGTTCTCCTGTTTCAGCAGTGGGTTGGACTAGAACAGTGTTTCTCAACCTTGTCAACTTGAAGATGGGGAAGTGTCTAGGACAGTGTTTCTCAACCTTGGCAACTTGAAGATGTCTGGACTTCAACTCCAGAATTCCTCAGCCAGCGAAAGCTGGCTGAGGAATTCTGGGAGTTGAAGTCCAGACATCTTCAAGTTGACAAGGTTGAGAAACACTGGACTAGAAGACCTCTAAGGTCCCTTCCATCTCTATGATAGTGAACTCTGGGGGGCCTGTCCTGATTGGGGTTAATGTACAGGCTAGAAAGCAAGACGCCAGGAGTTCAAGGCCCACCTTAGCCCTAAAAGCTTTGGGTCAATCACCAGGAGACGGTGAGTTCTAGTCTAGCCTTTGCCATGAAAGCTAGCTGGGCGACTTGGAAAACCAGAGGAGAAAGTTGTGTTTGAGTTATTTGTGTGAAAAATGGTCACATTTCTCAGTGCCTCTGTCATTTCGAATGGTCAGTAAATGAACTCTTATAAATGGAGGACTCTCTCTGTACCTATTGGATTTCTCAGCCTCTGGGAAGGATGGACTACGGCTCTGGCTTAGCCAGGATGAAGCTGGCAGGGGCACCGGCTGGCCCGTTCTGCCTTGCCTCGGCTGCCCACTTGGCACGCAGACTCAACGTCCGGTTGAGGATGCCCCGTCAGCCCACAGTCTTCCTCTCCGCAGCTGGCGCGCCTTTCGCCCGCCTCCTCCCTTATCCTGCTTGGCCAGGAGCACAATAGGGCCCCTGTGCCCCGTCAATGGGTCCGGCTGGCCTCGCCCAAGATCAGCACTGTGTGGGCATCTGCTGGGCTCTCACCAGCTGAGGCTGCCCAAGAGAAGCAGCCGAGAAGATGCCGCCTGCAGAAAAGGAGGCGCATGACCCAGATTTCCCGGAATGGCTCTCTCCGGGGGGGGGGCCCAGGCCTCAATTTTTCTTCCCCTTGGGCCATTTCCAAGCAGGGGGGGGGAGCAAACTTTCATACGGAACTCAGAATGGGGAAGAGGGCAGAGGAGGATCTGGCGGGCAAGCAGGACATAGAATAAAATAACAGAGCTGGAAGGGACCTTGGAGGTCTTCTAGTCCAACCCCTTGCCTAGGCAGGAAACCCTATACTGTTTCAGACAAATGGTTATCCAACATCTCCTTAAAAACCTCCCGTGTTGGGGCATTCACAACTTCTGGAGGCAACTTCTGTTCCACTGGTTAATTGTTCTAACTGTCAGGAAATTTCTCCTTAATTCTAAGTTGCTTCTCTCCTGGATTAGTTTCCACCCATTGCTTCTTGTTCTGCCCTCAGGTGCCTTGGAGAATAGCTTGACTCCCTCTTCTTTGGGGCAACCCCTGAGATATTGGAAGATGCTATCATGTCTCCCCTGGTCCTTCTTTTCATTAAACTAGACACACCCAGTTCCTGCAACTGTTCTTCATATGTTTGAGCCTCCAGTCTCCTAATCCTCTTTGTTGCTCTTCTCTGCACTCTTTCTCCACATCTTTTCTACATTGTGGCGACCAAACTGAATGCCGAATTCCAAGTGTGGCCTTCCCAAGGCCCTTATAAAGTGCTATTAGCTCTTCACAAGATCTTGATCGACATGAAAATACAGAGCCCAGAAATGCCTTTTCCAAAACATTAGGAGATTCCTCCATGGCCAACTGTCCTCTGCTTATCACTGTCAACCTGCTCTGGTAAATGGGATAGCAATAGCTCTTTGAGGCTGCATTAACAGAGGGTTAGAATTAAGCATTAATACCACTTGATAAGGCCTTGATAAGGCCACACGTGGAATATTGAATCCAGTTTCTACGATGTAGAAAAGATGCGGAGACTCTAGAAAGAGTGCAGAGAAAAGCAAGAAAGAGGATTAAGGGACTGGAGGCTAAAACATATGAAGAACAGTTGCAGGAACTGGGTAGGTCTAGTTTAATAGAAAGAAGGACTAGGGGAGACATGATAGCATCTTCCAATATCTCAGGGGTTGCCACAAAGAAGAGGGAGTCAAACTATTCTCCAAAGCAGAACAGGGCAGAACAAGAAGCAATGGGTGGAAACTAATCAAGGAGAGAAGCAACTTAGAACGGAGGAGAAATTTCCTGACAGTGAGGACAATGAATCTGTGGAACAGAAGTTGATTCCAGAAATTGTGATAGAAATAGCACTTAGACTTATATACCGCTTTGCAGTGCTTTCCAGCCCTCTCTGAGGGGTTTAGAGAGTCAGCCTCTTGCTCCCAACAATCTGGGTCCTCATTTGACCCACCTCAGGAGGATGGAAGGCTGAGTCAACTTGGAGCCTGGTGAATCATCCATCACTGCAGGTTTTTAAGCAGAGATTGGGCCATGAAATGGTCTCCTGCTTGAGCAGGGGGTTGGACTGGAAGACCTCGCAGGTCCCTTCCAACTCTGTTATTGTGTGCGGATGAGCAATGGAGAAAGGCAGGAGGCTTGAAGGAGTCACACTCCTGACTAAAGCAGGGGTTCCCAGCAAGTTTAAGATGTGTGGACTTCAATTCCCAAGACTCCCCATCCAGCGTCGCTTCATGGAATTCTGGGAGTTGAAGTCCACAAGTCTTAAAAGTTGCCACGGTTGAGAAAGCTTACTCTAAACAAGAAGGGGTGCAGGACAGTGGTGAGATTCAATTTTTTTTTGCTACAGGTTTTGTGGGTGTGGCTTGACGGGCGTGGCAGGGGAAGGATCCTGCAAAATCCCCCTTCCCTCCCCACTTTGTGTCAAGCCAAAGGTGGCATTTGCCGGTTCTCCGAACTACTCAAAATTTCCACTACCGGTTCTCCAGAACCTGTCAGAACTGGCTGGAGTTCACACCTGATGTAGACGTTCACCGCAGGGGAAACAGAGGACAAATGCAAACTCTCACCTGGACGGCCAAAAACTCCTCTTCATCAGGCAAAATCCGATAGGTGTGGACGTGTTTCTGGAACCTGGAAGAGACAGGAGAAGACGTCAGGAAGGGCGAAAACGGGGAGCCTCCCATTCAGAGCCATCGTCTCAATTTTAAACCCCCGTTTTTCAACTGTGGCCACTTGAGGATGGGTGGACTCCAACTCCCAGAATTCCCCAGCCAGAGTTGCAGGATCCCAGCTGTGGCCTTCCCAAAGGCTTCATAAAGAGGATTCACCCGTCTTTTCACCGTTTCCCACAGATACGATCTTTGGAACACGATCCAAAGGGGATCAACATTTGGATGCTTGGTTCATATTTATGACGGTCGCAGTGCCCCTGGGGGGTCTCGTGATCCCCTTTTGCGACCTTCTGGCCAGCAAAGGGAAATGGGGAAGCCGGATTCACTTAAGGACCGTGTTGCTAACTTAGCAAATGCAGTGATTCACCTAACAACTGTGGCAAGAAAGGTCGTAAAAGGGGGCAAAATTCACATCGCAAGTGCCTGGCTTAAGCACAGGAATTTTTGCACAATTGTGGCCGTTAAGTCGAGGACTCCCTGTATGCAAATCCGGTTACGTATACAAAGCAGGATCCTGGCACCGGCCGGTTTTTTGCAAATGGGAGTCAAATAAGGGAGTTCATTTGAACCCAGGGCCAAGCTCTGCAACCGGCATTCTTCCTCCTCCCCAACCCCCCCGCTTTCCAGTACAGGTAGTCCTTGACTTACGACCACAATTGAGCCCAAAATTTCCGTGGCTAAGTGAGACATTTTTAAAGAGAGTTTTGCCCATCTTGCCACTGCAGTTGTTAAGTGAGTCACACGGCTGTTAAGTGAATCCAGCTCCCCCATTGACTTTGCTCGTCAGAAGGTTGCAAAAGGAGACCACGTGACCCCAGGACGCGGAGATCGTCATAAATACGAGTCACCTTCCGAGGATTTGGGGGATGCTGCAACTGTTGTGTGAACAATGGTCGTAAGTCCCTTTTTTTCCAGTGCTGTCATAACTTCAAACGGTCACTAAATGGACCCTTGTAAGTCGAGGACTTCCGCTATAAGCCCAGGAGATTCTCCCAGCTGTCTCAAACTGGCGCAGGGGGTGTGGGGGGGTGGGGGGAGAGCAATTCCGCCTGCTTGGAACTTTCCCGCAAAGTTTGTTCCATGCCCGAAATAGCCGGGAGGATTTGGGGCAGGCCCGGAGAGGCCGGCAGGAGCCAGGCAGCTTCAGCTCAGCTCCAACAAAGGCTCAGACAGATGGGAGGGATGCGGCCATCGTGCGCTCTTCCTCCGGCGAGTCAGGAGGTGCCGGCCACGGCCACGGAACGGCACAGGGACCACTTCGGAGGACGGTTTAGACAACAGGCTGGCATTCCTGGCACGGGGACCGGTTGCGTTCTGCCAGGCACAGCTCGGAGGGGGCTGGTCAGGGACACGGCGAAGGACGAGCAGATCTGGAGAGGGGTCAGTTGGGGAAGGGGCTGCAGGCAGAGACCCTCTCCCTGGGGTTGATTTAGTACCGATTGACAAGGGCAGTCAAGAGTTTCTCAACTTTAGCAACTTTAAAGTCTGCGTTAATTCAATTCCCAGAATCCCCAGCCAGCCAAGACCACCGAGACCTCAGCCTGAGAAATGTTGCCTCTGATCTGAATTCGCACCCAGGCCTCCTGTTCCAAGCCAGGGGCCTCCTTGGCTGCCACAAAGGTGGAGAGGACATTAGCCAAACCAAAGGATGCTCAGGACAGTCTCTTCTGCTTCTTGTTCAAGGAGCCCCCGACTTACGACCACGATTGAGCCCCAAAACGACTGTTGCTAAGTGAGACAGTCACTAAGTGAATTTTGCTCCATTGTTATGACCTGGTTCGCCACAACTGTCCCTTGGTTGTTAAGCGCATCTGCCTTCCCCATTGAGTTTGCTCGTCGGAAGGCCACCAAAGGGGATCAGCGTCTGCTCCATTTTGGGACCACTTTCTGGCCACCGTCGCCGTTAAGTGAATCACCGCAGATGTTAAATCAGGAGCACGGCAGTGAAGCGAATCTGGTTTCCCCATTGAGTTTGCCAGCCAGAAGGTCGTGACCCCGGGGGATTGCAACCGTCTTAAGTATGAGTCGCTTGCCGAGCGCCTGAATTTTGATCCCGTGACCTTGATCAGTCGTAAGTGTGAAAAACAGGCCACACCCCTTTTTTATCCAGGGCTGTTTTAAGTTGGAAGGGTCACCAAACAGCCGTTGTAGGTCGAGGACTCCCTTTCCTCTGGCCAAGCCGGCCCTTTGAATCCCAGGCGGGGGGGGGGCTGAGTTTGCAGAGGCAGGGTCTGCATAAACGGGGTCTCCTCCCCCCCCCACTCCCCAGGACCCTCCATTCTGTCTCTCTGGCCGCCCGTCACGGAAGGCCGTAATCCCCGCCAGACACTCCAGGGAGAGCCCAGCCCAGCAGCTGAAGAGCAGACAAAGGACTCTTGTGCTGACGGAGCTGACCAGCCGGCTGATGACTTCAGAGGGGGGGGGCTCCCTCGAGTGTCTCTTCCCTCCCCTCCTTTCCCCCCCTTGAGTTCAAGCAGGGGGAGGCAAGAGGGGACGGAGCCTCCTTTCCCTGAGGGCTGCTGGCCCAGGCACCCCTTTCTAGCATCGGGGGGGGGGGGGGGGCAAGGTCTGTGCCTCTTTGTGAGCCCCCCCCCCCGGTCCTGTCCAGGGAAGAGGTGTGCCCTAAAGGGGACCCCCAGGGTGGGATGTGGGGGCCTCCGGCTGCTCCAGCCACCTTCTGCTCAGGGGGAGGCCCGCCCAATGCCCAACCTGGGAAGGGGGACAATGGCCACAAAGCCGCGAGGAAAGCACCACCCTACCCATGTGCCGCAGCCATCCAGATGACAGCGGAGTGTGCATGAAGCATCTCACTGTAGGAAGGGAAGGGGCCTCCGAGCCCCTCTGGACGGGGGGGGGGACGACGACAAAAGGCTCACAATTGCCTTAAAGTTCTCCAGCGGGGCAGCCAACCTCAGCCACCTGAAGACTGGTGGGCTTCCATTCCCAGAATTCCCCAGGGGAATTCCCCAGGGGAATTCTGGGAATGGAAGTCCACCAGTCCTCAAGGTTGGCTACGTCTCTTCCAAAGCCATCCTACTCTGCCTGGCTGTCGTTGGGTGCAGGGGCTTCAAGGGAAGATGCCAGCTTGAGACCCCCCGCAAAAGCCTCCCCCGCCCTTCAGTGAAAAGCCCCCCCCCCTCCCCAATCGGCCTTGCCAAGGGTGGATGGGCGGCAGCCAAGGACTGAGTCTCTCTGTGGGGGCATTATTGACAGCTGGCTCATGGCTTCCCCCACCTGGGCTGGAGCCTCCGTGCCCCCCTTGCGTCAGGCGGGGACACGGCGTGACTCAGGGAAAAGCACAGGCCGAGGGGAGGGGGAGGGAAGACAGAAAGAAGTGAGTGAGAAAGAGAGAGAGAAGAGAGGAAGGATCTTCCCTGTGCCGCTGGGGGGGGGGGGAGGCTAACCCAGCTGATGAGTCTTGAATAGCCTGCACACGCACCCACACACGTGTTAGGTAGCCAAGCGTGTGTGCGTGTGTGTGCATGTGTGTGTGTGTGACACACGCATTTGCCAGAACAACCTTGCACTAGCATAGATGTGCCAGGCAGGCAAAGGTGATAAGCCTTTCACTAGTAGGCAAGCACATACTTGTGCCAACAGACACGGGTGTGTGTAGGGATGTGTGTGTGTAGAGGTGTGTGGGTGAGAGAGAGGGAGGTTAATGCAGTCGAAGTCTTGCACTAGCGCAGAATTGCAGGCAGGTGTGCGTGTCCGTGTGTATGTGTGGGGTGCCAACTGCAACTGAAAGACTCTTGCACTAATACAGGTGTGCAGGCAGGTCACGTGATCAAAATTCAGCCCCTTGGCAACTGGCTCGTATTTACGACCTGTCCTGGGGGGGGGGTCACCCGATCCCCTTTTGCGACCTTCGGACAAGCAAACTCAACAGGGAAGCTGGGGTCGCTTATCAACCATGTTACCAGCTTAACAACTGCAGGGATTCACTTAACGGCCATGGCAAGGAAGGTCATAAAATGGGGCAAAACCCGCTGAACAACCGCCTCGCTTAGCGACAGAAACGCTGGGCCCAATTGTGGTCGTAAGCCGAGGACTCCCTGCGCTGCCATGAGTGATCCAGAGGTGGCATCTGGGCACAGGTGTTGCCACCAGGCCCTCCGGCTACCCAAATGCCACGGAGGCTCCGTCAGCCCCCGAGGGAGGCAAAGAGGCTTGGGGTGGGGGCAGGGGGGGGGGCTTGCCAGGGCCTGCCCCACACAGCAGCTCAGAGGCGGCTGCCACCGGCGGGGGTGGGGGGCTGGGTGAAATTCCAGCCACTCAGAAACGCGGCATCTGCTTCCCTGCCATCCGAACCCCCTTCCTTCCCAAGGTCTGCAGAAGAGCTAAGGGGGCAGGAAGCCAGAGGAAAACAGCTGGCTTGGGAGGCTGAGCAGAAACCCCCCACCCCGGAAAGACAGGCAGGCGAGACCCCTGGGCCACAGAGGCTCAGTCAGGAAAGCCGAGATTGGGATCCCTTGGGACCTCCCGGATTGCAAAGCCCATCCTTCTCTCCCAGTTCTTGGCCCCCCGGATTCTGGGGGTGGCAGAAGCCACCTAGGCTCACGAGGGGGCTGGGGAGACCTGTGGGGGGGGGCATTTTCCAATGGAGGGAAACCAATCAAGGATAGAAGCAACTTGGAACTAAGGAGAAACTCCCTAGCAGGGAGGACAATTAACCAGTGGAACCGCTTGCCACCAGAAGTTGTGGGTGCCCCATCCCTGGAGGTTTCTTAAGGGGAGACTGCACAGCCTTTGGTCTGACTGGGTCTCCCGCTTGAGCAGGGGGTGGGTGGGTCTAGAAGACCTCCAAGGTCCCTTTCAACTCTGTCATCCTGCTTCCTGCCAGCCCCCCCCCTCCTCCCCCAAGCGTCCAGTGAGCCAGAGCAGACCGGAAAAAACAGGAGCCGAAGGATCCCCATGTGCCGCTTTGTGGCTGGCAACCTCCGCGCATTCCCCTCACATTCCCAGGCTGAGTCAGAAGCCATGAAAACCCAACCCTGGACGGCAAGGAAGGCCACGAGGAATGGGGGGGGGGCTCCAATTCCCCCCCCCCTCAGCTATACAAAGAACTCTCTCCAAATGCAAAAGTGGAGAGAGAGACAGAGAGAGAGAGTGAGACAGAGAGACAAAGACAAAGGGCGAGAGAGAGAGAGAGAGAAGAGAGAGAGGAGAGAGAAAGATAGAGACACACACAGAGAGAGAAAAAGAGAGAGAAAGAGAAAGAAAGAAAGAAAGAGAGAGAGAGAGAGAGAGAGGGAGAGACACACAAACACACAGAGACAGACAGAGAGAGAGAGAGAGAAAGAGAGAGACAAAGACAAAGAGAAAGACAGAAAGAGAGAAAGAGAGAGAGAAAGAGACACACAGAGAAAGAGACAGAGAGAGAGAAAGAAAGAGAGAGAGAGACAGAGAGAGAGACAGAGAGTGAGACAGAGAGAGAGAAAGACAAAGGGAGAGAGAGAAAGGAAGAGGCAGAGAGAGACAGAGAGAGAGACAGAGAGAGAAAGAGAGAGAGAGACCAAAGGAGAGACCAAGGGAGAGAGAGAAAGGAAGAGGCAGAGAGAGACAGAGACAGAGAGAGAGACAGAGAGAGAGACAGAGAGAGAAAGAGAAAGAGAGTCAGACAAAGACAGAAAGAGAGAGAAAGGAAGAGACAGAGAGAGAGAGACAAAGACAAAGGGAGAAAGACAGAAAGAGAGAAAGAGAGAGAGAGACACACAGAGAAAGAGACAGAGAGAGAAAAAGAGAGAGAGAGAGAGAGAAAGAAAGAGAGAGAGACAGAGAGAGACAGAGAGACAGAGAGTGAGACAGAGAGAGACAAAGACAAAGGGAGAGAGAGACAGAGACAGAGAGAGAGAGACAGAGAGAGACAGAGAAAGAGAGAGAGAGAGAGAGACCAAAGGAGAGACCAAGGGAGAGAGAGAAAGGAAGAGGCAGAGAGAGACAGAGAAAGAGAGAGAGACAGAGAGAGAGACAGAGAGAGAGACAGAGAGAGAAAGAGAAAGAGAGTCAGACAAAGACAGAAAGAGAGAGAAAGGAAGAGACAGAGAGAGAGAGACAAAGACAAAGGGAGAGAGACAGAGAGAGAGAAAGAGAGAGAGAAAGAGACACACAGAGAAAGAGACAGATAGAGAGAGAGAGAGAGACAGACAGACAGATAGACAGACAAACACAGAGAGAGAGAGAGAGAGAGAGAGACAGACAGACAGACAGACAGACAGAGACACAGAGAGAGAGATTCCCTCCTGGGGATCTGAAGAGAGCGTGAAGCTGGGCAAGAAGAAAAACACACGGCCTTCTTGTGATATTTTTCAAACCACAACCGAAGCCGCCCCCCCCCTCCCTCGACCAACGCCCCCCCCTCCCCTTTTCAGCAGAAGCGGCTTGAAAACGTTTCCAAGGCGTTCGCACGAGGGAGGCCTGGCGCACGGCTGGGGAACGTTGCTTTCTAAAAGTCCCAAGTTTGCACATCAGCCGCCTGGGAAATCCAGAGCGAGCTAAACCTGGCACGGTAATAACAAGCCTTGGGGGGAAATGGGCATTTATGGCAGCCACTAAATGGGTGTTTTGAACAGAAGGGGCCCCCGCACCAGTTGGTCTTCAGTTGTTCAGGGCTGGGTTTTGGCAGAGCCTCAAAACTCAAAACAGTCAACAACACGGCAACTGGACACTCGTCCTGCCCCCACGCCTAAAGTCTTCTTAAAATGGGGGCACCGCCATTCACGCTGGAGCAGGGTAAAAATGAGCTGGCGAAGCTCGGGAATAGACCCACCCACGCGTTGGGAGCCTGCTGAGGCCATCCCGGGCTGGATGAATCAAGGTAGCCCATCACCTTAACCTGGTTTATTTGACTAGTCGCAGAGTCAATCAGGAAGCCCCTCTTCTGAGCAGGGAAGCCTCAGCGGCTGAGAAAGGTGATTTTAATCCATTGAAATTGACGCAAAAAGTTGATTTTTATCTAGTAATCAGGGTTGAAACTGACACATCACCCCCTTAGAGCAGTGTTTCTCAACCTTGGCCACTTGAAGATGTCCGGACATCAACTCCCAGAATCCCCCAGCCAGCATTCGCTGGCTGGGGAATTCTGGGAGTTGACGTCCAGACATCTTCAAGTTGCCAAGGTTGAGAAACACTGTCCTAGACACTTCAAATGTTCCTCAATCCTTGCATAGGAAGGAATTTTATGCAGACTTTCATATTCTAGATCAGTGTTTCTCAACCTTAGCAACTTGAAGATGTCCGGACGTCAACTCCCAGAATTCCCCAGCCAGCGAATGCTGGCCCCCCTGTTCAAATGAAGGGTAGGGGGCTTCTTCTGACAATGGGGTGATCAAAGGAGGGGGGGGCAGCGAGGCCAGGGGTCCGTTGCCCCAAAAGTTTGGGTCCATGGCCTTGTAAATCCAGACCTCCAGATCTTAATCCTGAAAAATGGCTCTCTTCCCAGTCCACTTCCCCTCCTCTTGCAATCCCACTTTGAAAAGAGGAAGTTCCCCCAGTGGGCCAGGGGTCTGTGGCAAGTGGAAACGTCCCAGCTCCTAGCCCCACTCACCATATTTACCATCTGCTGCCCCACACTCCTTCCCTCAAATAGCCCCTCTCCCCTTGTGTACTGGACCTGCATTCCTAATATTTACCATTTATTCGAAAATGGATACTCCACTGTCAGTTTGGAAACTTTGTAAAAGCCAAAAAGGAAACTTAGAATAAAGCAGTGAAGCGAAACAATAGGAGGGGTGCACAACACACACACACCCCGGGGCGGGAATGGTTGTGAAGGTGACACAACTGGCAGTGATGGGTAAATAAAAATTATTTGGCTAGGGAAAAGGCAGAATTTACATTTACGGCTGACTGGAAACCCAAAAGTGTTTTGCATGAAGCAGACAAAAATGAACATACGATTTGTGGTTTTGAAAGCTGAGGAAGGGGGGGGGGGGACTACAGACTAGAAACAAAATGGTTTTTGCTTTGTAACTAAAAGTAGTCTTAGACTTGGTCGTAAGTGTGAAAAACAGCCATGAGTCACCTTTTTCATTGCCGTTGTAACTTCAAACGGTCACTACCGACTGTTTTTCACACTTACGAGACCATTGCAGCCTCTCTGGGGTCGTGTGATTGACATTCAGATGTTTGACAACTGCTTCAACTTTATGACGGTTGCAGTGTCCTGGGGTCATGTGGCCAGCCAGAGTCACCTAACGGATGTGTTACTCGTTTAACAACTGCAGTGATTCACTTAACAACCGTGGCAAGAAAAGTCATAAAACGGGGCAAGGCTGACTTGACAAATTACTCACTTAGCAACATAAATTCTGGGTTCCATTGTGGTCCTAAGTCAAGGACTACCTATCTAAACCAGTGCACCCAAATTTTGTTGATGTGACATCCCCCCCCCGCCCCCCCGAGATGCCACAACAGTTCTAAGTGCAATGACAAGCCCTCGGCCATTTTCCCCCCAGCAGTGTTTGAATGGTCATTAAATAAGACAGTTGTA
Organism: Thamnophis sirtalis; assembly: GCF_051295495.1. Taxonomy (NCBI): domain Eukaryota; kingdom Metazoa; phylum Chordata; class Lepidosauria; order Squamata; family Natricidae; genus Thamnophis; species Thamnophis sirtalis. Next base: position 801,321 of record NW_028261388.1, on the reverse strand, counting down.
AGTCGAGGACATGCGCTTTGCAAAATGCAAAACCAATGAGCACTTGCAAAAATCCCATCTGCCCATCATCTTTAAGAACCAAGATGAGAAATAATTCTATCCTGGTCAAAGAAGAAATTCTACTTTCTCGTCCGCGCCACTTGATCAAAAATTTTAAAAAAGGAACAAACCCATATAAAACTACCTTAAATGCAAAACCTTTGTTGGTTAAAAGGAGGACATTTTTCTCTTCTTGGGAAAGAAAGTGCAATAAAACACGTGAGCCCGATTCTTGTCTGCTCAAGGTTACTAATAGCCACAATAAAAATGTGACCTGGGAAAGGTTTGCGGCTCTGGGTTCTAGGAATTGTGGTGCACCGTCAGCCCAGCTGACGCACAATCACACACCTTAAAAAAAAAAAAACACCACACACCTTCACGGGGTTTTGTTTTTTTTAGTGTGTGCACGAACAGGATCAGCTGCACAAAGTGTTATGCACGAACAGGATCAGCTGGGGACAAAGTCCAGATGGGGATAAAGAGAGCTTACGGGTCGCCTTTGGAAAGGCAGAGAGGAAGGAACTACGGGTGCACCGTGACTTACGACAGGTTGCTTAGCAACTGTTCGAAGTTACGGCAAAATGCCCTGACGTATGACACTACATCTCTCCTCCCTGTAGTTACCTGGCTGCGTTTACAGCTGTTTAAAGCTCATTTTACACTTTTCAGTAGCAATAGCAATAGCAGCAATAGCAGTAGACTTATATACCGTTTCATAGGCCTTTCAGGCCTCTCTAAGCGGTTTACAGAGAGTCAGCATATTGCCCCCAACAACAATCTGGGTCCTCATTTTACCCACCTCGGAAGGATGGAAGGCTGAGTCAACCCTGAGCCGGTGAGATTTGAACCGCTGAACTGCTGATCTAGCAGTAGCCTGCAGTGCTGCATTTAACCACTGCGCCACCTTGGCTCTGTAAAACTGACGAACAACAGACCATCGGTTTACTTAACGGCTGTGGTGCTCACTTAATGACCTCCCCCCAAAAAAAGGACACGAAATCAGGTGAGGTTACCCTATGTACGACTGTCAGAAGTTACACTCGTGATAGAGAGACTCCGTTATTACCTGTAATTTTGTCTTGACATGAGCCAAACGCTATCCTTAACACAGGGATATATTTTTTTTTAAATGCAGGCAGTCCTCAACTTACGAGCACAATTGAGCCCCCCCCACATTTCTGTTACTAAGCGAGACAGTGGTTAAGTGAGTTTTGCCCCGTTTTGCGACCGTTCTTGTCACAGTTAAGTGAATCACTGCACATAGCTGTTAAGTGAATATGTCTTCCCCACTGACTTATAGCAATAGCAGTTAGACTTATATACCGCTTCATAGGGCTTTCAGCCCTCTCTAAGCGGTTTACAGAGTCAGCATATCGCCCCCAACAACAATCCGGGTCCTCATTTCACATAGATAGATAGATAGATAGATAGATAGATAGATAGATAGATAGATAGATAGATAGATAGATAGATAGATAGATAGATAGATAGATAGATAGATAGATAGATAGATAGATAGATAGATAGATAGATAGATGGATGATAGATAGCAATAGCAGTTAGACTTATATACTGCTTCATAGGGCTTTCAGCCCTCTCTAAGCGGTTGACAGAGTCAGCATATCGCCCCCAACAACAATCCGGGTCCTCATTTCACCCACCTCGGAAGGACGGAAGCCTGAGTCAACCCTGAGCCAGTGAGATTTGAACCGCTGAACTGCAGATTGCAGTCAGCTGAAGTGGCCTGCAGTATACTGCACCCTAACCACAGCGCCACCTCGGCTCTTTGCTCATCAGGTCGCAAAAGGGGATCACGTGACCCTGGGACACTGCTGTCATAAATACGAGACAGGTGCCAAATGTCTGAGTTTTGATCATGTGACCTGGGGATGCGGCCAAGGTCATAAGTGTGAAAAAATTTCATTAGTCACATTTTTTATTGCTGTTGTTGTAACTTCAAACGGCCTCTAAACAAAAGATCGTAAGTTGAGCATGACCGATACTTTTTCCCATGGCGTTTTAAGTTTGAGTGGTCATTAAGTGAATGGCCATAAATTGAGGACTACCTCTAAGTCATGCTGCATTACGGCTTGGCAGGACTGCCCATTCATACAACACGGCTACTCCAAGCTCTCCCAGCCCCTTTCAACCAAGGTAACCCTAATAGGAGCACACCTGGAATACTGCAAGCAATTTTGGCCACCCTACAGCTTAAAAAACGTTGGAGGGCTTGGAAAAAGTTCACAGAAGAACAATTAAGGTGATCAAAGGCCTGGAGATGAAAACATACGAAGAACAAGAATGGCTGCAGGATTTGGTTTTGGCTAGTCTGGAAAAAAGAAGGACCAGGGGTGTCCGGTGGTTCCCAAATTTGGCAACTTTAAGACTTGTGGACTTCAATTCCTAGAATTCTCCAACAAGTCTTAAAGTTGCCAAGTTTGAGAACCACTGTGGTATTGGAAGGGCTACCACAAAGAGGAGGGGGTCGGAGTATTCACCAAAGCACCGGAGGGCAGGACAAGAAACAATGGGTGGAAACTAACCAAGCAACCTGGAACTAAGGAGGAATTTCCTGACAGTGAGGACAATTAAGCCGTGGAACAGCTGGCCACCAGAAGTTGCGGTTGCTCCAACACCGGAGGTTTTTAAGAAGAGATTGGACAGGCGTTTGTCTGGAATGGCATAGATTCTCCTGCTTAAGCAAAGGGCTGAGCTAGAAGATCTTCAAGCTCCCATTCTATTCTATTCTATTCCTTATTCTGTTCTATTCCTTACTCTATTCTGTTCCTTATTCTATTCTGTTCCTTATTCTATTCTGTTCTGTTCCTTATTCTATTCTATTCCTTATTCTGTTCTGTTCCTTATTCTATTCTGTTCCTTATTCTATTCTGTTCCTTATTCTATTCTGTTCTGTTCCTTATTCTATTCTGTTCCTTATTCTATTCTATTCCTTATTCTGTTCTGTTCCTTATTCTATTCTGTTCCTTATTCTATTCTATTCTGTTCCTTATTCTATTCTGTTCCTTATTCTATTCTGTTCCTTATTCTATTCTGTTCCTTATTCTATTCTGTTCTGTTCCTTATTCTATTCTATTCTATTCCTTATTCTGTTCTGTTCCTTATTCTATTCTGTTCCTTATTCTATTCTGTTCCTTATTCTATTCTGTTCTGTTCCTTATTCTATTCTATTCTATTCCTTATTCTGTTCTATTCCTTACTCTATTCTGTTCCTTATTCTATTCTGTTCCTTATTCTATTCTGTTCTGTTCCTTATTCTATTCTATTCCTTATTCTGTTCTGTTCCTTATTCTATTCTGTTCCTTATTCTATTCTGTTCCTTATTCTATTCTGTTCTGTTCCTTATTCTATTCTGTTCCTTATTCTATTCTATTCCTTATTCTGTTCTGTTCCTTATTCTATTCTGTTCCTTATTCTATTCTATTCTGTTCCTTATTCTATTCTGTTCCTTATTCTATTCTGTTCCTTATTCTATTCTGTTCCTTATTCTATTCTGTTCTGTTCCTTATTCTATTCTATTCTATTCCTTATTCTGTTCTGTTCCTTATTCTATTCTGTTCCTTATTCTATTCTGTTCCTTATTCTGTTCTGTTCCTTATTCTATTCTGTTCCTTATTCTATTCTATTCCTTATTCTGTTCTGTTCCTTATTCTATTCTGTTCCTTATTCTATTCTATTCTGTTCCTTATTCTATTCTGTTCCTTATTCTATTCTGTTCCTTATTCTATTCTGTTCCTTATTCTATTCTGTTCTGTTCCTTATTCTATTCTATTCTATTCCTTATTCTGTTCTGTTCCTTATTCTATTCTATTCCTTATTCTGTTCTGTTCCTTATTCTATTCTGTTCCTTATTCTATTCTATTCTGTTCCTTATTCCATTCTATTCCTTATTCTGTTCTGTTCCTTATTCTATTCTGTTCCTTATTCTATTCTATTCTGTTCCTTATTCTGTTCTGGTCCTTATTCTATTCTGTTCCTTATTCTATTCTGTTCCTTATTCTATTCTGTTCCTTATTCTATTCTGTTCCTTATTCTGTTCTGTTCCTTATTCTATTCTGTTCCTTATTCTGTTCTATTCCTTATTCTATTCTATTCTATTCCTTATTCTGTTCTGTTCCTTATTCTGTTCTATTCCTTATTCTATTCTATTCTATTCCTTATTCTATTCTGTTCCTTATTCTGTTCTGTTCCTTATTCTATTCATTCCATATGCTATTCTTATTTCATAATCTATTCTTTCCCTATCCCTATCCTCACACTTTGCAAGCACTGAATGCACCCCAGCACTGAATGCACCCCAGACTAAATTTGCACCCACCATCCCAGCTACACAGCAGCGGGCAGGGAGAAGAGGCCTTGCAGGCACCTAGAGGGCCAGTTCGAAAACTTCCTCCTTCTATCAGTTTCTTCCCAAGGATGTTATTTCTTTTATCTTGCCTCCCCCAGTGAGGGAGGGAAGGATGTGGAGGAATCCAGCTTGCTGGGAATTTCAAAGAAAGAGAAAGAGAAAGAGAGAGAGAGAAAGAGAGAGAGAGAGAGAGAGAGAGAGAGAGAGAGAGAGAGAGAGAGAGAGAGAGAGAGAGAGAGAGAGAGAAAGTAGAACTGTGGGTCACCATCCTATTTGATGAAAAGATGGAGGGACCTAGGTATGCGTGGGGGGAGGAGGGGGGGCATGGTAACTCTCTTCCAACATTTGAGGAGTTGCCAAAGAGGGGATCAACCTAATCTCTAAAGTCCCAAAGATGCTTTTTATTTTCTTCCAAGAAGCAACTGGACTTTCTGATTTTTCTTTGAAGATGTTCCACTTCTCATCCAAGAAGCTTCTTCAGCTCTGACTGAATGATGGAGAATGGAAGGATTCATATTCCTGATCGTTTGTATCTTTGTAGGAAAGGTTGTAGGTTGTTTGGGGACAAGCATCACCAAGAGGATGGAGAATCTCTATAGCAGTGGTTGCCAAACTTGGCAACTTTAAGACTTGTGGACTTCAACTCCCAGAATTCTCCAGCCAGCTCTGCAGAGCTGGCTGGAGAATTCTGGGAGTTGAAGTCCACAAGTCTTAAAGTTGCCAAGTTTGGGAACCACTGCTCTATAGAACAAGAGAATAAGAAAGATATGTAGGGAAAGGAGAGGAGGAAGGAAGGAAGGAGAGAAGAAAGAGAAGAAAGGGGAGTAGGAAGGAGGGAAGGAAGCAAGGAGGAAAGGAAGGAGGGAAGGAAGGAGAGAAGGAGAGAAGAAAGGAGGGAAGGAAGGAGGGAAGGAAGGAGAGAAGGAGAGAAGAAAGGAGGGAAGGAAGGAGGGAATGTAGGAGAGAAGGAAGGGGGGAAGGAAGGAGGAAAGGAAGGGGGAAAGGAAGGAGAGGAGAAAGGAGGGAAGGAAGGAAGGAGGGAAGGAAGGAGAGAAGGAGGGAAGGGGAAGGAGGGAGGGAAGGAAGGGGAGTAGGAGAGAAGAAAGGAGGGAAGGAAAGAGGGAGGGAGGAAGAAGAAGTAGGACCGTAAGATAAGATAGATCTATGGGATGTTAAAAAAGCAATCTTCAAGTATATTGTTAACAGTAGGGAAAAATTGTTATAAATACATATTATTAATAACATTTATGAGATCATATAATTGTGAATGTATATATGAAATTGATAAATAAAATAAAATTTAAAAAAAAAGATATGTAGCGTCTGTTGGAGGTGGGGACCCTTTGAGAGCTGAAGGCTATGAAATTTTCATTGTAATGTATGCCGATTAGTAGACCTACAAAGTGACAATAAAGTTATTCCAAGAGTGAAACTGAACAAGGGGAGATTCAACCTAGAACTAAGGAGGAATTTCCTGGCAGTGATAATAATCAAGCAACGGAACAGAAGTTGCCATCAGAAGTTGTGGGAGCTTCACTCCTGGAGGCTTTCAAGAAGAGACTGGACTGGCATCGGTCAGAAATGGTGTAGGGTCTCCTGCTTGGGTGGGGGGTTGGACTAGATGACCTCCAAGGTCCCAACTCTATTCATCTATATTCAATGGAACAGAAGTTGCCATCAGAAGTTGTGGGAGCTTCACCCCTGGAGGCTTTCAAGAAGACACTGGACTGGGCTCGGTCAGAAATGGTGTAGGGTCCCTGTTTGGGCGGGGGGTTGGACTAGATGACCTACATGGTCCCTTCCTACTCTCTTAATCTGTAATCTGCAATATGAAGAACGATTACAAGAACTGGGCCTGGCTAGTCTAGGGAAGAGAAGGACCAGGGGAGACAGGAGAGCATCTTCCAATATTTGAGGGAGGGGCTGCCCCAGAGAGGAGGGGGGTCAGGCTATTTTCCAAAGCCCCCCAAGGCCAGAGAAGGAAGAATGAATGAAAAGTGAACAAGGAGAGATTCAACCTGGAAATAAGGAGGAATTTTCCTAACAATGAGAACAATCAACGCATGGGACAGAAGTTCCCTTCGGAAGTTGTGGGAGTTCCATCACTGGAGGCTTTCAAGAAAAGACTGGGCTGTCCTCGGTCAGAAATGGTCTAGCCTGGGGCTCCTGCTTGGGTGGGGGCTTGGACTAGAACAGCAGACCCCAATCTTTGTGGAACTAGGAGGTAGTTTCGAAACAAAAACTTCCTTCCACAAACTGGGGGGTAGATGGGTGGGTCTCCTATGCAACCTATAGCCCGTGCATGCACAGATGAAGCTACGCCAGCTCGCTGGCTGGTCTTGTGGCCCAGTTCCTAACAGGCCATGAACTGGTACTGGCCACGGTCCAAGGCTTGGAGACCCTTGGAGTAGAAGACCTCCAAGGTCCCTTCCAGCCCTCGGATTCCATGAGACAGAAAGGTAAAAATAGATACGAGAGAACAAATGGAAGATACATGGATGGACAGACAGGCAGACATATAGGTAGAGATGATAGATTAGATAGATAAATGTTAGATAGTTGGATGGATGGATGGATGGATGGATGGATGGAGAGAGAGAGAGATGGATGGAGAGAGATGGATGGGTAGGTAGGTGGATGGATGGATGGAGAGAGAGATGGGTGGATAGGTAGGTGGATGGATAGACAGAGAGAGATGGATAGAGAGATGGGTGAGTGGGTGGGTGGATGGAGAGAGAGAGATGGATGGGTAGGTAGGTGGATGGATGGATGGGGAGAGATGGAGAGAGAGAGAGAGATGGATGGAGAGATGGAGAGAGAGATATGAATGGATGGATGGAGAGAGATGGGTGAGTGGATGGATGGAGAGAGAGATGGGTGGATAGTAGGTGGATGGATAGAGAGAGAGAGATGGATAGAGAGAGAGATGGGTGAGTGGATGGATGGATGGATGGATGGAGAGAGAGAGAGAGAGATGGGTGGGTGGATGGATGGGGAGAGATGGAGAGAGAGATGGATGGAGAGATGGAGAGAGAGATATGAATGGATGGATGGAGAGAGATGGGTGAGTGGATGGATGGAGAGAGAGATGGGTGGATAGTAGGTGGATGGATAGAGAGAGAGAGATGGATAGAGAGAGAGATGGGTGAGTGGATGGATGGATGGATGGAGAGAGAGAGAGAGAGATGGGTGGGTGGATGGATGGGGAGAGATGGAGAGAGAGATGGATGGAGAGATGGAGAGAGAGATATGAATGGATGGATGGAGAGAGATGGGTGAGTGGATGGATGGAGAGAGAGATGGGTGGATAGTAGGTGGATGGATAGAGAGAGAGAGATGGATAGAGAGAGAGATGGGTGAGTGGATGGATGGATGGATGGATGGAGAGAGAGAGAGATGGGTGGGTGGATGGATGGGGAGAGATGGAGAGAGAGATGGATGGAGAGATGGAGAGAGAGATATGAATGGATGGATGTAGAGAGATGGGTGAGTGGATGGATGGAGAGAGAGATGGTGGATAGTAGGTGGATGGATAGAGAGAGAGATGGATAGAGAGAGAGATGGGTGAGTGGATGGATGGATGGATGGATGGAGAGAGAGAGAGAGAGAGAGATGGGTAGGTAGGTGGATGGATGGATGGGGAGAGAGTGGAGAGAGAGAGATGGGTGAGTGGATGGATGGAGAGAGAGAGAGATGGGTGGATAGGTAGGTAGCAGGGTGGGGAGAAAGAGAGAGATAAATGAGACAGACAGACAGACAGACCAGATTGCCTCCAGACATTATGGCTGCTCCATTGCTGGAGGTTTTTTAAGAAGAGAGTGGACAGCTATTTGTCCAGTCTGGCTTAAGGTCTCTGACAGGGGCTGGACTAGAAGACCTCTGAGGTCCCTTCCAGCCGTGGGATTCTGCAACACGGGATGCCTGGTCCCAGCAGAGAGGCGTGGAGAACGAGGAGCTTGGCACATTCAGCCCTGCCAACGTTTCCTTCATGTTCTCAACACCAGCGGCCTTTTGCCAGCTCTGGGAGAGTGCCAGGGGGGCGGCTGTAACGAGAGGGGCATTAAGGAACAGGGCGCTTCCTATTTTGTCCTCTGCTGGGGTTCCGTGACCGGCTCAGCAGCTGCCAACATCCAGCGGCCACCGCAGAGAACAGGCTGTTCCCGGAGAGAAAGAGCTGCAGAACAAGGGGAAACTAGCTAGCACCAGAGCTGGCTCGGCTCCCTCTTCTCTCCACGTGTGGGGCCCACCCCCCACCCCCACCCCCATTCCAGCAGCCGCCAACGCTTGAAGGTTTGGAGGTGTGTGTGTGTGTGTGTGTGTGTGAAGGCTGAAGTCTGTCCCTGGACCAAGCAGGAATGGCTACATCCCCAAAGAATCCCAGGCACTGTGAGAGTGTGTGTGCATCCCTCCCAGCCCCCTTTCCTCTCCCAGCAGCTGCCATCCCCCCCCACCCCGCCCCCACTCTTCCAGCAAGAGGGGCTGAGCCCAGGATCCGCCAGCCCAGAAGGATGTGCCAGCCAGGGAGCCCTTACTCACTGGGTAAGGCAGCAGCACCACCAGCGGAAATCCTGAAGGGTTTTCCTGTGTGTGTGTGTTTGAGTGTGAGACACAGAGAGGGAGGGAAAGGGAAGAAGAAACAGAAGCAGAGGGAGAGAGGGGGAGAGAGAAAGAAGCAGGAGAGAGAGAGAGAGAGAGAAATAGAGGGAGGAAAAAATGAAAGGGAGACAGAGGGAAATAGAGGGAGAGGAAGAGAAGGAAGGGAGAAAGAAAAGGAGAAAGGAGAGACAGACAGACAGATATAGAGATTGAGGAGGGAGGGAGACTCTTGCAAAGGTTACTTGGGAAGCCCACCCACCCCCACAAAGGACTCCCCCTCCCCCACCTTCCCAGGATAAGTATTTGTCAATCTACTCCAACTGCTGCCCCCATAGGAGTGGGAAATCAAACCCAGAGTCTCCCCAGGACTGACTCCCCCCCCCCAAAAAAAACACTCAGTTCTGAGTAACAAAAGTTTCTCCTTGGGTTAACCCTTCTTCTGCCTCGGTTTTATCTTATCTGCTTTTATCTATCCCACCCCCACCCTCAAATGATGGGGAGGGGGGAGTCCCATCCCATCATCTTGGGACCCAGACAGGACAGAGAGAGGCTGGCAGCCCGACTGAGGGAGTTGCCCACCCCCCATCTATTCTGGGCAGGAGGAACCCCAGGAAACCCCAGGAGAGGGGGGGGGCAGATGTGGGGGAGGCAAGCGCTGTCTTAACTCCCCCCCCCTCTGAAACTGCTCCCACCACACAAGGCCAGGAAGATTCAGACTTGTGGGCTTCGACTCCCAGAATCCCCCAGGCAGCTGCTTGGAGACCCCCCGGCCTAAAGAGCCAAGCGGCGCCGCTCTTCCAAAGCCACACGGTTGCCGCAGGTGAGGAGGGGGCGAGGGCACGTGCCTACTAGGCAGCCCGGGGACGCGGCCACGCAGTCCTGCCCACTTTGGACTTTGGCTCCCCGCGCAGCAGCGGGCCAAGAACCCCCCGCGGCTCCTTCTGGGCTCGCTCGGAAGTTCAGCTCCCAAGCGCTTCCCTGGAGGCGTCTGCCGGGCGGGCGCGGGAAGCGCTGCACACACCGGCAGCTGCCCCCCGGGGGGGGGGTTTCCTGGCCAAAGAAGGGATCGGGAGGGCCGCTGGGCTGGGGAAGCGGCAGGGTCGCCCAGCCCGTCCCGGGAGGCTGGCATTTGGCAGCCCAAAAGCTCGGGTTACATGGCGGAAGGTCAGCCCTGGGACTCCAGCGCCAGGCAGGGCTGGGGAGGGGAGAGAAGGAAGGAGGGAGAAAGAGAGGGGAGGGAGGGAGGAAAGGGGGAGGAAGGAAGAAGGTAGAAAGGAGGGAAGGAAGGAAGGAAGGAAAGGAGAGACAGAGGGAGGGAAAAGGACGATTTGGGAAAGGAAGAAGGGGAAAGAGAGAAGGAAGGGAGAGAGAGGGAAGGAGGGAGGAAGGAGAGGGAAGGAGGGAAGGAAGGAAAGGAGAGACAGAGGGAGGGAAAAGGACGAATTGGGAAAGGAAGAAGGGGAAAGAGAGAAGGGAGAGAGAGGGAAGGAGGGAGGAAAGAGAGGGAAGGAAGGAGGGAAGGAAGGAAGGAAAGGAGAGACAGAGGGAAAAGGACGAATTGGGAAAGGAAGAAGGGGAAAGAGAGAAGGGAGAGAGAGGGAAGGAGGGAGGAAAGAGAGGGAAGGAAGGAGGGAGGCTGGGCCAGAGCCCGCTCAACCGCTGCCCTCCAGCCACCCCGGAATGCCCAGTTTGGGGGGCGGCTGGGGGATCGCGCAGGAGGCCCGCAAGGTCATATGGGGAGGGGGCGCAGGCAGGCGTTCCCCGGGGGCTCCCCGCCTCCCCCCCCCGCGCAGCCCCCCCCCGGCAGCGCCCGCGGGCCACTCACAGCACGCAGAGGGCGAAGGCTCCGGCCACGCTCTCGCTGTCTCGCACCAGGAAGCTGCCGTCCCGCCCGGCCCGCGCCAGCAGCTCCTCGGCCGCCGCTCGGCTCAGGTCCTTGTGGTACCACGGCGGCGCCCCCGGGCCGGTGGCAGAGGAGAGCCCCGGCGCCGCCAGCGCCATGGCCGCCCAGGAGGGCGCGGGGGGCGCTCAGCAAAGGCCGCCGGGACCCCCGCTTCGCCCCCAGCGCCGCATGGCCGCCCGGGGCAGCACCGGCCCCGACGATCGCTCGCCACGATCCCCGCCGGCCCTCCGCTCAGCGCTTCTCCGGCGCGGGGCCCGAGGAGGAGGAGGAGGAGGAGGAAGCGGCGCGGGGCCCCGAAGCGTCGCCGGGGAGCTCGGCCGGCCTCCGCTTCCTGGGGCGGCCCCTCGGCTGGGCAGGCGGGGGCGGCTCCAAAGGGGCGGCTCTCTCCGGCCGGGCGGGCGGGCGGGGAAAGCAGCCCCGCTTGGGCTACCCAGAGGGCATCGCCCCCAAAAGCCCCCCCCCCAAAGACCGCGCAAGGGTTTTGGTCCGGACCTTCCTGGGGGTGGGAGCTGATGGGGGGGCTCCCAGGGGAATGGGGGGCGGAGCCTTGCCAATTTGGGGGCGGGCTTTAGCGAATTCGAGCCGGGGGTCTCGGGCTGCTCGCATTCCTGCCTTTCTCCCCAAAGGGTCGCTCCGGGATCGGGAGGTTGGTTGGGGGAGCGCAGCCTCCAAGGCGGAGAAGCGAAGGGGGCTCCGCAAAGACGCGGATTCTCCCCCTGCGAGCATTTGCAGGGCTGGTGGAGGGGATTGGGGGGGGGGCTTCTGGTCCAACCGCCTGCGGGGAAATTCCTCCTTATTTCGAGTTTGGATCTGCCCCCACCCCCTGCAGCTTCCTACCTGTGGAGCCTTGTTTCCCGATCCCCCTTGGGCCCTATGAGTAAAGCCACCCCTCTTCCCTGGGGCAGCCCCTCCAAGAGTGACCCAAACCCTCAAACACCCCCCCCCCGTGTTTGAGTTTCCCGAGGGAGCCAGCCCCAAACCTTCAACCCCCACCTTAGCTGAGGCTCGCATGGTGGGTGACCCCCGCTTTTAAAAAGACACTGCACAGCTGTTCGAAATGGCACAGGTGATCCTCGGCTTATGGCCACAATTGACCCCAACGTTTCTGTTCTTAAGTGAGATATTTGTCGAGTGAGTTTTGCCCCATTTTACTGATCAACCACAGTGATCTGCTTAACAACTGTGGCAGGAATGGTCACTAAATGGTGCGAAATTCACTTAACAAATGTTTCGCTTAACAGCAGAAATCTTGGGCTCAGCTGTGGTCGCAAGTCGAGGACTATCCGTATGGTGTTCTGACTCCTGGCTGAAATTTATTTTTTTGGAGCCACTCAAAAGTGGGAACTTTAAAAGACGCTTATCATGGAATAATTGGCGCATGAAGGAACTGTCTGGTCAGTTTCTCTGATGGAAAAAGCGATGGATGAAATCTGAATGCCGACTTCCCAGAAGGATGAATCGTCACCTTTTTATCGGATTTGGAAAGATGATAAGAGTTGCACTGATAATAATCGCTTTTATGGCTAATTAAGTGTTGTATGTAAGCCATGATTAAATGCCGAGATATATTATCTTGGGCTGTTAATTTGTACAGGTAAAATCCTCAACGCGGTGGCTCAGGGGCTAAGACACTGAGCTTGTCAATCAGAAAGGTCAGCAGTTCTGAGTGGCAGAGGGGAAGTAGGATAGAGGGGAAGGATGGAGGGAAGAAGGAAAGTTGGAGGGGGGCAAAAGAAAGAGGTGTATGGAGGGTCGAAGAGGTACATTGGGTTTCTATTTTGGGGGGTATTGTTGACAAGAGGAATGGCTGTGTTTATTGTTTAATGTTATATGGCCCCGGTTGTGCACAGTATATATGAGCCGAGGTGGCGCAGTGGTTAAATGCAGCACTGCAGGCTACTTCAGCTGACTGCTAGATCAGCAGTTCAGCGGTTCAAATCTCACCGGCTCAAGGTTGACTCAGCCTTCCATCCTTCCGAGGTGGGTAAAATGAGGACCCAGATTGTTGTTGGGGCCGATATGCTGACTCTGTAAACCACTTAGAGAGGGCTTAAAGCCCTATGAAGCGGCATATAAGTCTACTGCTATATGTGACTGTACGAAAATGAAAATGGAAAATAAAAACACATTTATGTGAACAATGGGAGGAAGAGTTCCTTGAAACCAGGTGAAATACAACTACTTTCGGTGTATTAATAAATATATACCAGCAACAAAACAAACAAACAAACAAACAAACAAACAAAAGAAAGTTTGGCGGTTTGAATCCCTGGTGCCGCATAACGGAGTGAGCTCCCATTCCTTGTCCCATCTTCTGCCAACCTAGCAGTTCAAAAGCACATTAAAAATGCAAGTAGAAAAATAGGAACCACCTTTGGTGGGAAGGGAACGGCGTTCCGTGCGCCTTCAGCGTTGAGTCATGCCGGCCACACGACCACGGAGACGTCTTCGGACAGCTCTTCGGCTTTGAAACGGAGGTGGGCAGCGCCCCCTGGAGTCAGGAACGAGTAGCACATATGTGCGAGGGGAATGTTTACCTTTACCTTTTTATCCTCAACAATCTCTCATTTAGTGGCCAAAATTATAACAGCACTGAAAAAAGCAACAGAATCAGTCCTCGTACTTTTGACCGATGTGGCATCCCCATCGTCACGTGACCAAAATTCAGGCGCTTAGCAACTGGCGTGTATTTAGGAAAGTAATATTAGAGTAGCGGTCCTTCTGGCCCCTCCCAGCTCTTATCATTCATGGCTGGCTGGGGAATTCTGGGAACTGAAGTGCACAAATCTAAAAATTGCCAAGGTTGGATACCTCTGCCCCACCTAGTTCAGGATTTGAGGAGGGTCCATGAACCGATCCACCCACTCCAAGGCTCAGAGGGCGTCTGCTTACAGCCCCCTCCCCTTATTGAGTGCCAAGAGTGAGGAAGGGCCCCATCCTTGTGAGTTTGGGTCCTCCTGAAATCGTTGGGGCTTGATGGTTGAGAAATTTTATAAAGTTGCCCAGAGTGGCGGCTTACAGAAGACCCCCAACACATACCCAAATAACCCCTCTATCCTCCTGGCGACCACAATCACTCCTGCCCCTTGATGGGCTCCATATGATCCCTCTGGTGCCTCCATTCCTGTTGGCAAAATCACATCTTCAGGGCTTTCAGAAGAGCATCAAATTGGGCTCTAATCTCTGCAGGGATGATGCTCCATCAGGAGGGAGCCACCACGGAGAAGGCCCTTCTTCTAGGTGCCACTAAAACGGGGCCTCCTTAAAGAGGAGGGGGATCCCCAACAACCCCCTGCCTCCTTGCTCTGGTGGGCCGGGTGGATGTCACTGGGGAGAGATGGTCCTTCAAATGACCTGGCCCAAAACCAGGTAAGGCTTTAAAGGTGACAACCAACATCTTCAATTGGACGCGGAAGCAGATCAGCAGCCAAGACAGCTCCTGCAGGAGAGGTGAGCCCTGATGGATACGTGGGAAAAGATCTGGGTAAGAAATGTAAAATTCCCGCAAGCCCAAAATCTGAGAGAGAATTTCTACAAGATGTTTTATAGATGGCATTTAGATCCCCAAAAATTGGCTTGCATGTATCCGAATTTACAACCTAAATGCTGGAGATGTGAATGTGCTGATGCTACGTATTATCATATATGGTGGGCTCGTAAAAAGGTCAAAGCATTTTGGATAAAAAATATGGTGGATTATGCAAAATATCTTTTAAAAAAGGATAAAGTTTACTCCCCAGTTATTCTTGTTAGGTATAACTACTGATTGCACAGTTATGGAGACTAATTTGATTCTGAATTTAACAACGGCAGCAAGACTGTTGGTGGTGCAGTACTGGAAGAAGGAAGATTTGCCTACTATTCAAGAATGGACATTGAAAGTAACAAACCTAGCAGAGATGGCTAAAATATCTGCATATCTCAAGGACCACTCAAATGAGAGATATAAACTGGAGTGGAGAAGATGGATTGATTATATTCAAAATAAATATGGGACTAAGAAACTCCAGATAGCCTATGACTGAATGTTGAATGTTGAATGTTGATTTTATTTATATGCTGCCCTTTTCCCCCCCGAAGGGGACTCAGGGCGGCTCACAACTCAACCAAGGGAGGGGGATACAAACAGAAATTTAAAACGATACAAAACAATGTATAATTTAAAACACACAACAGTCATACCAATTCGGGACAGGGGCAATAGTTCCTTAGCCCCAGGCCTGTCGGAACAGCCAGGTTTTAAGGGCTTTGCGGAAGGCCTGGAGGGTGGTGAGGGTTCGAATCTCCACGGGGAGTTCGTTCCAGAGGGTCGGAGCAGCCACAGAGAAGGCTCTCCTCCGGGTAGTCGCCAGTCGACACTGGCCGGCGGATGGAATTCGGAGGAGGCCTAATCTGTGGGATCTAATCGGTCTGGTGGAGGTGATTGGCAGCAGGCGGTCTCTCAAGTACCCAGGTCCAATACCATGAAGGACTGAATGAGCAAGGAATGATATAACTTGTTTAAAGTTAGCTTTACAAAAGGGGAATTGAAGCACAAGTGAGGGATGATGCTGTTCGTCTGTTAGTTTATTTTAGAATATGGTTGTTAAATGTTTATACCCTGTGTTTGCTCAGGGAGGTTGGGGGAGAGGTGGGTTCGGGTGGAGGAGGGGAGGTATATATTTGTAAAACTTTTTAAAAAACTTTTAATTAAAAAAAAAGAAGCTGACTAGGATATGGGCAACTGCTGAACAAGGATGGTGGGTGCAGGAAAGCTGTGATGGTTATTTTAGCTAAGGTGGGGGGGGGGAGCTGGGGTGGGAGGGCCAAAAAATTGCTCCGTTACCTCCCGGCCCCGTTTTACCTGCTTGGGAAGCCGCCTTGCAGAGGGGAAAGGCTTTGGGGAAGGTGAGTTTCCACCAAAATGCACAAGAGGCACCTCACACACACACACCCCCACTCTGTGGGTAGAAACTGCTTCCTATCTGAAAAACGGCCCCTCCCACCCCAATGGCCCTCTCCCCTTGTTATTGCCACCAGCAGCAATGGGCCTATATGAGCAGCCAGCGCCCCCTGCTGGCCACCAGCGAGACCCCGGATGGGCAAGGAAAGAACAGAGGTTGGTATGAAGGCTATGGGAAGCGGGAGAACCAACATCTGGATAGGCCTGTTTAGCCTCTCTTGCCCAGCTTTTTGTGGCTAAACCTCTTGTGGTTTCTTCGGTTTTTAGCTTGGTGCAGTGTTATGAATTCGACCTTGCCATCGAGGCTTGTTCAGAGGACTGTGATGAATTGCAATCATAGTTTAGGGCAGGGTTTCTCAACCTTGGCAACTTGAAGATGTCCGGACTTCAACTCCTAGAATTCCCCAGCCAGCATTCGCTGGCTGGGGAATTCTGGGAGTTGAAGTCCGGACATCTTCAAGTTGCCAAGGTTGAGAAACACTGTCCTAAGCACTATTTCAATTATTTATGAAGGCGAGAGCCACTGATTCTCCTATGCTGTGTATCCCCCCTGCAGTAGGCCTACACCCACCCTCCTTCTGGGCCTTTCCCTAGTGCAGTGTTTCTCAACCTTGGCAACTTGAAGATGTCCGGACTTCAACTCCCAGAATTCCCCAGCCAGCATTCGCTGGCTGGGGAATTCTGGGAGTTGCAGTCCGGACATCTTCAAGTTGCCAAGGTTGAGAAACACTGGTTTAGGGTGTTAAGAAAGGGTGTTTGCAAGCAGGCCCCACTGGCAGAGAGTCACCAGCTTTCATAAATTGAAATATTGTGAGGTTGTTGTTTTCAAGAAAAATTTCTTTGGGCACCAAATCCCCCATTTTATGACGCTTGAAAGACAAGCTGGCTTCTCCTGGGATATTAAAAAAAAACCCAGGATTTCTCAACTTTCTCCCGCATGGACGTCAATTCCCGGAATTCTCCAGCTAGCCATAAACGACAAGGGTTGGAAGGGACCGAACAGGTGACTTGAGTGCTCTGCTGGCTGGGGAATTCCGGGAGTTGAATTTCACCCAACGTAAAGATGGCCAGGGTTGAGCAACACTGGATCGAACCCAACTCTGCCCACTATTCAATCCAGCTCTAAGCCTGTGTGAGACCCACCAAAATGCCAGCCTGCAGATGCCAGCTCCACGTTTCCCACAGCCATGGAGGGCAGTGCCCAGTCTCTGGGGGGGTGGGAGGTGACTTGTCCACTGCACTGCAGGAACTGGGCGCGTCCCCCCTGCTGCACCCGGCTAACCATTTTGCCCAGGTGGCACCCAGTTGAGGCCCCAGGCAAGAGTTGTGTTGTCAAAAGGAGGGAAATGCCTGACAAAGATGCCCACTTGCCTTGCGTTGGAAGACATGAAGGCAACAACATGGAAGACCCCAAACAAGGGATGGGGCTGTTGGGGCTCCACAAAGAACGTGCGATGGACTCAGATGTTGGGGTCCAACGTCTGAAGTGAGATTGGTGTGGTTGAGCGCTGCTCCTCACCTGGACAGGTAAGGGGGCAATAAATCCCAGAAACAATCACCACGACTGGTTATAGAAGACTTAATATTTATTCTTGCACGTGGCATTCTTGTGGTCAACATCATGGCAAGCTTCCCATCCGAAGGACAGCAGGAGATCCACCAGAACCTCCTCCTGAAGATGCACTTGGATAAGAGCTCTTCAACAGCTGCATCTCCATGGACTCCGGAGCCCCATAGATTCCTGCCACAGTGGGGGAAGAGGGTGTGTCCCCCACCCCTTAGCCAAAGTTCTGGGGAGCCGAGGGTCCCTGCCAACCTCACAGCAGGCCCAGGAGGGCTGAAGAGAGCAACAGGGCCGAGTGGAAGGCCAAGGTCTCGCCAGAGGAGCCGTAATACTTGGCCACGGCTTCGTTGGGGTTGCCGTTGACAGGATCAAACCACATCTGGATGCAGCGCCCGCTCCCCCGGGAGAAGGTGGTGTATTTGTAGGAGTTGCTCCAAATCTTCTCGCACAAACTTTGAGGAGTAGGGAACACTCTCTTCATCTTCTGGCACATTGAGCCTACCGGACAGTGGTTGATTCCTGGGATGAAAAGATGGAAGATGGGCTTAAGACAGTGTTTCTCAACCTTGGCGACTTTAAGTCCTGTGGACTTCAACTCCCAGAATCCCCCAGCCAGCATAGCTGGCTGGGGAATTCTGGGAGTTGAAGTCCACAGGACTTAAAGTCGCCAAGATTGAGAAACACTGGCTTAAGGTCTCCTGCCTGATTGGACTAGAAGACCTCCAAGGTCCCTTCGGAGCCTGTTATTCAGTGGAATCATTTTTGCCCCTGGGAGTTATGGGTGCTCCTTCATCACGGGAGTTTTTCAAGTTGGGCAGGTAGGAATTGGAAGGATATAGGGCAGAGTTCCCCAAACTTGGCAGCTTTTAAAATTCAAATTCAAATTTAATGAATTTATATGCGGGCCAATCCCGAAGGACTCCGAGCGGCTTACAGGAATATAATTCTAAAAAAGATAAAAATTAAAAATAGAGAAGAAAAGCAGATTAATTAAAAAAAACACATCAAAGTTCCAAAGTTGGACATCGCTGGCATAGGATCTCCTGCTTGAGCAGGGGGTTGGACTGGAAGACCTCCAAGGTCCCTTCCAACTCCATTATTCTCTTTTTTCGTCTTTTTTTTTTATTTTTTACTTTGCATAATATTTTTTATTTCCGTTTCATTCTATACAATCACATGTTTACTGTGCATAACCGAGGCATATAACATTGAGTAATAAACACAGCCCTCACTTATATAGAAAATGCCCCCCTACAATACAACTCCATTATTCTAAAAGTGGGGAGGAACAAGTTTTCTTAGGGAAGGTGCCAAGCGGATCCCCTTCCTGTGTGGTAGAAAATAAGCCCCCTCCGTAATAATTAATTTCGTAATTTAATGAGCTTATAGGCTGCCCAATCCCGGAGGACTCCGGGCGGCTTACAAATACGAGATAAAATAAAATAATAAATAGGGGAGAGAAACGAAAACAGTTAAAAAAAACACAACATACATTCGGCTTAGCTGGGGGGGTTGGACCTGATTTATAGATCAACAGCCCCAGGCCTGCTGGAGGTCAGCTGGGCGAAAGGAGCCCCACTCCCACTTTGCAGGTGGAAGAAAGTCTTCCGCAAACACACACACACACACACAGCCCGGGTCTTCAAAATATAGTGGCACCATTGTGTCCTCCGAGCGAAGGTCTCTGCCTTATTCCAGAGCAGCCTTTCCTACGCCAACGGCAGGGAAGAGGCTCAGCCCAGCTAAGTGGCCCCTAGTCCTTGTTCTCGGGGCCCATGGCATGGGGGGGGGGGGAAATGGAGCGACCCCAGGCTATGCAGCCCCCTGTATTTGTATTTGTATTTATTTGTCTTGTATGCCGCCCACTCCCGAAGGACTCCGGGCGGCTCACAATAGACAAGGGAAGGGGGGAAAACTAGACAAAGACAACACTGACCTTGAGTCCAGTTCCAGCCCTTGTGCCAGTTCTCTTTGCAGGTGAAGTCGTCCTGGCAATCCTCCCACCAGCCCTCGCAGTCCTCCCGGCACAGCGGGACGTCCACAATCCTCTCCTTCCGCCAGCTCTGGTCCACCTGTGGGCAGAGGGAAATAGCAGTAGTTCCTGGGTCCTCTCTGAGCTGGGTGGTTTTCTTGCAGGCGTTTCACGACCCAACTAGGGAACATCATCAGTTCTAGAAGGGAGGGGAGTTTCCAGAGAGGAGGAGGAGGAGAGGGGGAATGGGAGGAGGAGGGGGAGGAGGATTGTGGGGTCCTTGGTGCTCTCTGAGCTTGGTGGTTTTCTTGCAGGCATTTCATGGCCCATCTCGGTAACATCATCAGTGCTAGGAGGTGCAGGGAGGAAGGTTTGCAAGAGAGGAGGAGGAGGAGGAGGAGGAGGAGGAGGAAGAGGAGGAGGAGGAGGAAGAGGAGGAGGAGGAGGAAGAGGAGGAGGAGGAAGAGGAGGACTGTGGGGTCCTTGGTGCTCTCTGAGCTGGGTGGTTTTCTTGCAGACGTTTCATGGCCCAACTAGGGAACATCATCAGTTCTAGAAGGGAGTGGGGTTTGCAGGGAGGAAGAGGAGGAGGAGGACAACGATGACAGTGGGATCCTTCGTTCTCTCTGAGCTTGGTGTTTATTGACCTAACTAGGTAACATCATCAGCGTTAGAAGGGAGAGGAGGAGGAAGAACAGAAAGAGGTAGAGAGGGGAAGAAGAAAGAGAAGGAGAAAGAGGTGGAGGAGGACTGTAGGTTTCTTGGTGTCCTCTGAACTAGGCTGTTTTCTTGCAGACATTTCATGATCCAACTAAGTAACATAATCAGTGCTAGAAGGAGAAAGAATTTGCTGGAATTTCTTCTATCGGCCCCTCCTGGCAACCAGAAGTTTAAAATAAGAGGAGGAGGAGGAAGAGGAGGAGGAGGAGGAGGAGGAGGAGGAGGAAGAGGAGGAGGAGGAAGAGGAGGAGGAGGAAGAGGAGGAGGAGGAGGAGGAGGAGGAAGAGGAGGAGGAGGAGGACTATAGGATTTTTTGTGCTCTCTGAATGTGGTTGTTTTCTTGCAGATGTTTCATGACCCAACTAGGGAACATCATCAGTGATAGAAGGCAGGAGGAGGAGGAGGAGGAGGCAGAAGAGGGTGGGAGGGGGACCCCTGGTGTTCTCTGAAGTTGGTGGTTATCTTGCAGGCGTTTCATGGCCCAACTAGGGAATCTTATCAGTGCTAGAATGGAGAAGGGTTTGCAGGGAGGGTAGGGGGGGAATTGAGGGGTCCTTGGTGCTCTCTGAGCTTGTTTTCCTGCAGACATCACGTTACCCAGCAAGCTAACATCAGCATTAAAAGGGAATGGGGTTTGGGGAGAGGAGGAGGAGGAGTTTGGGGTCCTTGGTGCTGAGCCTGGTGATTTTCTTGCAGGCGTTTCATGACCCAACTAGGGAACATCATCAGTGCTAATGTTCCATTACCCAAACTACCACCTAGTTTGGGTCATGGAATATCTGCAAGAAAACCCAACAAGCTGAGAAGGCACCGAGGACGCTTCCTCCCCTGCGAGCAGAAAGAAAAGATGGGGAGGGGGCTACTTCCAAGGAGAGCCCCCAGCTCCTCTCATTGTCTGGTGTGATGGCTCCCTAAAACCAGTCCCCTCCTGGATGTGTTGGGACCACCTGCCCTCATAGAAACTCAGGGGGGTCTCCGGTGGCCCCCAACCCAAGGCCCCAACCTCCCTGACTTCACCCGAGAGTCCTCTGAGTGGGGCTGGGGGGGGGCATCAAGACCCAGCCGGCCTGGCTGCCCACCTGGTTGATCCAAGGGCCCAGGTTGGGGGAGCATTCGTAGAGGCAGGTGTCCTGGATGAAGTGCTTCTTGCATTTGTCCGACATGGCCCCACAGTGGTTCCAGTTGAAATTGTACAGGTAGGAGGCATCCTGGTGGGCGGCTTGAGTGGTGTTGAGCGTGCAGCAGGCGTTGTCCTTCCAGGGAGAGCACTGGGGGGGGGGGGAGAGAAGCAGAGAGGGAGGGGCTGGTTGGAGCTGAGGAGGGCCGGAGGTCTCCTCTTTAGAATGGGGCATGTATGACAAAGTGGGCTCAAAATATTGAAGAACCAATAATGTTGGATACATGGGAAAGAATCTGGGTAACAAATGTGAAATTCACACAAGCTCAAAACCTGAGAGAAAATTTTTATAAGATTATTATAAAGATTATTATATAAGATGTTCTATAGATGGCATTTAGATCCTAAAAAGCTGGCTTCTATGTACCCGAATGTACAGCCTAAATGTTGGAGATGTGGCTCTCTCGATGCTACATATTTCCATATATGGTGGACCTGCCATCAGCCAGCCAGTGTAGACTGGCAACTACTCGGAGGAGAGCCTTCTCGGTGGCTGCTCCGACCCTCTGGAACGAACTCCCCGTGGAGATCCGGACCCTCACCACCCTCCAGACCTTCCGCGCCGCACTTAAAATCTGGCTATCCCGACAGGCCTGGGGTTAAAGACTCTAACCCCTACTCGAATTGTATGACTGTTGAGTTCTTAAATGATGTAATGCTTTTATGTTGGAAATTGTTTGTCCTTCCCCCCCCCCCCCTTTTGAACTGTGAGCCGCCCTGAGTCCCCCCAGGGAAAAGGGCGGCATACAAATAAAGTGAACTGAACTGAACTGAACTGCCAAAAGGTTAAGGCATTCTGGATAAAAATATGGTGGGTTATGCAAAATATCTTTAAAAGAAGGATAAAGTTTACTCCTCAGTTATTCTTACTAGGTATATGTACTGACTTTACAGTGGTAGAGACTAACTTGGTTCTGCACCTAATAACGGCAGCAAGACTGTTGGTGGCGCAGTACTGGAAGAAGGAAGACTTGCCTACAACCCAAGAATGGACATTGAAAGTCACAAACTTAGCCGAGATGGCTAAAATATCGGCATATCTTAAAGATCACTCAAATGAGAGATATATTATCAAGACTGGAAAAAATGGATTGACTATACACAAAATAAATACGGGACCAAGAAATTCCAGTTAGCCTATGCTTAAGATCAGGAATTATTTAAATTGTTTAAAGTTAGCTTAGCAAGAAGAAGCTAAGGTCAATGTAGAATGGGGCATTTTCTCCCTCGAAGTTCCCAGGGTCCCAACTAGCAGCATTTCTTTCCCAGCCCACCCAGGTTTCCCTCCCTTGAAAGTTGTGACTCAGGGAAGCGGGATGGATTGGTGGACATCTGCAATGTGGGGGTGGGTGGGGGGCTCTCCTCCTCTTGCTGAAGGTTTCGGCAGAACAAGGGTTGGAGGTCCTCAAAGGAACCTCCTTCAAGGGGTGGTGGGAACCTCCGGACGTTTTCTACCTCTTAAGTTATTCTTAAATAATTCTCAACGCAAAGGTGCCTTTTTTTCCCCCCCCAAAAGGCAACTGAACTTTCTTGGTTTTTCTTCCTTGGAAACGTTTCATTTCTCATCCGAGAGGCTTCTTCAGTTCTGGAGAACTTCTTGGATGAGAAGTGAAGCGTTTTTAAGGAGAAAACCCAAGAAAGGTCCGGGGGCATTTTGGAAAAAAGCCCCTTTGGGACAAGCATGACTGGGAAGGATGGAGAAATCTCCCTAGACCAGTTTTTCTCAACCTTGGCAACTTGAAGATGTCTGGACTTCAACTCCCATAATTCCCCAGCCAGCATTCGCGTATACACAATTCAGTGTCTAGGACAGTGTTTCTCAACCTTGGCAACTTGAAGATGCCCGGACTTCAACTCCCAGAATTCCCCAGCCAGCATTCGCGTATAAACAATTCAGTGTCTAGGACAGTGTTTCTCAACCTTGGCAACTTGAAGATGCCCGGACTTCAACTCCCAGAATTCCCCAGCCAGCATTCGCGTATAAACAATTCAGTGTCTAGGACAGTGTTTCTCAACCTTGGCAACTTGAAGATGCCCGGACTTCAACTCCCAGAATTCCCCAGCCAGCATTCGCTGGCTGGGGAATTCTGGGAGTTGAAGTCCGGACATCTTCAAGTTGCCAAGGTTGAGAAACACAGCCCTAGACAAATGTGAACAAGGAGCTTCGTTCTTCTGCCCAAACTCTGCTCTTATGACCTCAACATTTGGAAGCATCTATAGTACCCCTCCCCCCCATAGTGTAGGTTCTCCCAAAGCATGGGGGGAGGGAGAAGACCCCCCCCAGGCTGCCCCTTCATGAGTCCCCCTGTTCCTCTGCCTGACTTCAACTGATCCCGAGAGCTGGCAGCACTCCTCCCCCGGAGACCGAGAAGGTCAGGAGGAGGAAGAGGAGGAGGAGGCTTCTTCTGCCCAAAATACAGGTAGTCCTCGACTTACAACGGTTCCTTTAGTGACCGTTCAAAGTTACAACGGCACTGAAAAAAGTGACCCGGGACACTTACGACCGTCGTAGCATCCCCAGGGTCACGTGATCAAAATTCGGATGCTTTGGCAACTGACTCATATCTATGACGGCGGCAGTGCCCACCAGTCCCGACCTTCTGACCGACAAAATCACTCACTTAACGGCAGTGATTCGCTTCACACACGTGGCGAGAAACTAGAGCAAAACTCACTTAACAAATGTTTCAACTCAGCAGCATCCATTTTGGTCATAAATTGAGGACTACCCGTATAAGAGCTGGAAAAAATCTCTCTGGGTCAGCTATGGATTTGACCCCCAGCAACCATTCCAGCAGATGCATTGGGGGTCTCAGGCCAGGCAGGGTCTTCAACCCCCTTTCCACCCTCAGCCTGAAGACCTTCTGTGGGCCGGTGGTCCCAGGGCCCCTTCTGCCCCGGCCTCACTACCTGTTGATGCAGCTTATCCTCCGGCCCCGGCTGGCTTTTCTGGTGCTTGGCATCCATGCAGACGTTCAGCATAGGCTTCTTGGCAGCTGCCATGGCCAGGAAGAACAGCAGCAGCATCTGCCCCCTGGCACACATCGTCTCCCTGTGGGCAGAGAGAGAGAGAGAGAGAGCTAGAGGGGAGGATTCCCTGACCCACACATTCCCTGCACTCAGTTTGGGTCACCACGAGATAGAAAAGATGGGGGGGACTCGAGAAAGAGTGCAGAGAAGAGCAACCAAGATGAATAGAAGGGAAGGGTAGGACAGGACACGATACAATACACCAGAGTTGGAAGGGACCTTGGAGGTCTTCTAGTCCAACCCCCTGCCTAGGCAGGAAACCCTATACCACTTCAGACAAATGGCAATCCAACATCTTAAAAACTTCCAGTGTTCTGGAGGCAACTTCTCTTCCACTGATTGATTGTCCTCACTAAGTTTCTTCTTAGTTCTAAGTTGCTTCTCTCCTTGATTAGTTTCCCCCCATTGCTTCTTGTTCTGCCCTCAGGTGCCTTGGAGAATAGTTTGACTCCCTCTTCTTTGTGGCAACCCCTGAGATACTGGAAGGAAGGAAGGTGGGAAGGAAGGAAGTTAGGAAGGAAGGAAAGAAGGAAGGAAGGAAGGTGGGAAAGAAGGAAGGTGGGAAGGAAGGAAAGAAGGAAGGACAGAAGGAAGGAAGGAAGATGGGAAGGAAGGAAGCAGAGAAGAAATGGAGGGAGGGAGGAAGGAAGGAGAGAAGGAAGGAAGCAAGGAGAGAAGGAAGAAAGAAGAGGAGGGAAGGGAGGAGGGAAGGAAGGGAGGAGAGAAGGAAGGATCTCTCCTTGATGAGTTTCCATCCGTTGCTTCTTGTCCTGCCTTCGGGTTCTTTGGAGAAGAGGTTGACCCTATTTCCCTACCTGACTCTTATTAGATAATATAAACTATCTATTCTTGATGTGTAAAAAAAGCGTTTCTTTGATGATGTTCTCCTTGATGAGTTTCCACCCATTGCTTCTTGTCCTGCCCTCAGGTCCCTTGCAGAATAGTTTGACTCCCTCTTCTTTGTGGCAACCCCTGAGATACTGGAAGGAAGGAAGGTGGGAAGGAAGGAAGTTGGGAAGGAAGGAAAGAAGGAAGGAGAGAAGGAAGGAAGGAAGATGGGAAGGAAGGAAGCAGAGAAGAAATGGAGGGAGGGAGGAAGGAAGGAGAGAAGGAAGGAAGCAAGGAGAGAAGGAAGGTGGGAAGGAAGGAAGTTGGGAAGGAAGGGAGGGAGGGAGGGAGGGAGGGAGGGAGGAAGGATCTCTCCTTGATTAGTTTCCACCCATTGCTTCTTGTTCTGCCCTCAGGTGCCTTGGAGAATAGTTTGACTCCCTCTTCTTTGTGGCAACCCCTGAGATATTCGAAGGCTGCTATCATGTCTCCCCTAGTTCTTCTTTCTCTTAAACTAGCCATGCCCAGTTACTGCATATGGCCAACCTCCTTCATTTGGTGGGATTGGGTTTTGGGGTCTCCCCCCCCCCAAAGTTGCTGAATGCACCCACCCTCTTTTCATCTGGGGTGCATCAGGCTGAAAAACTACCAGAGGCTGGAAAACTGTTCAGCCTGACTTTCTTTTCAAGGCCAAAGAAGAGATAAATGGCTTTAACTGGCTTTATCATACCATAAAACAATTATCTATTATTATGAGAGTTTCTCTGGGAGGGACATGGCTGGTTTCTAACTAGGATATATAACTGTAAACAAAATATCTAGGTTGTTTTTTTTTCCAAAATTTGTAAATCTACCAAGACAGACACTGGAAATTAAAAAAAAAAATCAGTAAC
The DNA here is from genome assembly GCF_051295495.1 of Thamnophis sirtalis. NCBI lineage: Eukaryota > Metazoa > Chordata > Lepidosauria > Squamata > Natricidae > Thamnophis > Thamnophis sirtalis. Next base: position 775,291 of record NW_028261388.1, on the reverse strand, counting down.
TCCTCCCCACCCCCAAACTACATTAATAGGAGCATTTAAAAATGCTTTAAGCATACACGAAGCATATTGCAAACCAAACATTAAATCTGAAACTCCGCCGAAGAAATATTTGCATATGTGGAGTTGAAGACACTCAACGGAAATTTAAAAATGGAAAGCAAATATTAGTTAAAAAACTACAGGAGTTTCCAGTAATTTGATTGGGGGGGGGAGTATTTGGAATTCTTAAATTTCATTTCTTCTTTATAATAGAAAAGGAAAACCAGGACCGAGATGCAGGTTGCCTTAACCCACAATTTATTTAACCATGGTGCCATGACGCATTTAACCTGGTTTCCTAAACTAACCAAGTTTTGAGAGAGAGAAGCTGAGCAGATTCACTTGCACTCAAGCTGTTGGAGGGGCTTTCAGCAATGCTCTGCCCTGCTAGGGAAGAGCCATAGGACCCCCCCCTCTATTATTTGGTGGGCAACAGGTTGGGGAATCACTTCCTTGGTTTACCCCACCATAAAAGTGGGTTTTCTGCTTCCAGAGTCCCACCAAAGGACGATTACTCAAGATAACGGAGATTGGGAGATTAGGAAAAACTACAACACTCCGGGAAATGGGAAGGGGGTTTATTTATTTCTATCCCACTTTGCGTTTATAAATAACTGAAGGCAGTAAATGTATCCTACACACTTTCCTCCTCCTCCTCCTTCCCCACAACAGCCGCCTTGAGAGGTGGGCTGGGCTGAGAAATTGAGAAGGACCCTAGCCCAAAGTCACCCAGCTAACTTTCAGGTCTAAAGCAGGACTATAACTCCCAGCTCCTGGCAATTCCCAGCTTTAAAGCAGGACTTGAACTCACAGCCTCCCACTTTCAAGCCTGGTGCCCTTAACCAGAGACCAAACTGGGTCTCTAAAGCACTAACCGCCACCGGTTGATAAGAGGCTTAATCTAGAACAGTGTTTCTCAACCTTGGTGACTTTAAGTCCTGTGGACTTCAACTCCCAGAATCCCCCAGCCAGCGCAGCTGCGCTGGCTGGGGGATTCTGGGAGTTGAAGTCCACAGGACTTAAAGTCTCCAAGGTTGAGAAACACTGATCTAGAACCTGGCCACTTGGCAAGGGGTGGGCTTCAACACCCAGAAACCCCCCCAGCCAGCCTGCCAATCCCAGACCCCCATATTCCACAGCAATCTCTCAAAAGTAGAACCCCCCCCCTCTCCCCAGGCTGTCCCAGGTAAAGCCAGATACCCCCCAACAGCTGGAGTCCTTTGATGGAGAAACCGTTACCCATCTCCCACCCAGGTGCACCATACCTGTGCATGGCAGCTACTGGTCAGTAACCCCCTCCGTCCGGCTTTAATAGTGGAGCCTGGCGGGTTACAGGTGGAGTCACTTTCCTCCAGGAGGGTCAGCACAGGTGACCAAGAGCAGAGGAGGCCTGGGGTGGGGAGAGGGAAGGAGCTGAAGCTGCCTCTTAAAGCAGGAGGATCGGTCCAAAGATCAGGAGATCACTCCTTGGGCGGTGATTGGGCCAGGATCCAGTCTCATATATCTTGGACTTTTTCCCTTGCCCTGCTTGGGGGGGGGGGGGCTAATTGAGGCAGGAGTCCTCTCCAGAATGTGGGGTGTGTGTGCAAATAGTCCATCCCTCTGATGGGAGTTGTGTTTCAGCACACGTGGGTGTCAGTAAAGGGGGAAGAAAAGGAGAGGAAGGAAGGAAAGAAACAATGGGAAAGAGGAAGGAAAAATAATCTGAATGAAAAGACCTGATTGGCAAGACGTAGGTGAAATACGAATAAGGAAATGAAGGTGTAGCTTTAATTGCAGACAAAAGAAGTAAAAGAAGTAAATTCTATATCGGAAAGAATAAGTTGAGGTCACTTAGATTTTTCAAAGTGTGTATTAAAATGGAAATCCATAAATGGGTATCAGTTGCAGTTTAAAGATTAGCTCTCCTGTCAATAGAGGCAAGAAGAAGAATCAGAAGTACATTCTGAGAAAAACTGTATGATGCTCAATGAAGACGATTCAGAAGATAAGTAGATGGCAGAAACAGACCGTATGCCACCCCTCTGCCATGCATGCCACCTGCCAGCCCAATCGGCCCCTGACCTGCAAACCTGCAGACAATAAAATAACAAACACCTTTTCTGCTGATTCTGACATCTAGACAGAATGACGAAGTGTCTCACAGATAAGAAATTGGCAAACTCCAGCAACTTATCTACAGGGCGGGGCATAACCTTTTCCTAGGGGGTCACAGCAACACTTGTAATAACAACACAAATAATTCATACACCATTCGAAAGCCCATCAAAAACTGAGTTTATTGACACGATTTAATAGTCAGTATGACCACCATTAGCCCTTCGAACAGCATTCAAACGAGGTGGATAAGAACACAACAAATCTTCAAACAGTTCCATTCGATTTTCCAGATTTTTCAACACAGTTTCCAAATTCATTCTCAAAGTTTCAACCGAATATCGATTTTGACCTTGCTCCTGAATCATCAGAGCTTCCACTTCATCCTTAATTATGGCCCCAATGTTCTCTGCCGGATTGAGATCTGGCGAATTTCCCGGCCAGACGTCATTGCCCCAAAATTCGACATCCAGCATCGCGAGCCTCTCGAAAGGCAATGCATTTTATTCTGTCAATGATCCTTTGTTCTTCCGAATCGAATTTTCCAGCCATTCTTAAAGCAAATTTAACATTTAATAGCTCATTCAATTCAGTTTTTTATGGGCTTTAAAATGAGGTGTCGCGGAAGTTGTAAACTGCTGTCGATCTTGCTGTGACCCCCTAGGAAAAGGTTATGCCCCGCCCTGTAGATCCTGGAAAAGTCCCTTCCAGATGTGACAATTCCTCAGCCTGAGAAAAGGTTTCCTTCCCCACTCCAGCCATTCATCCTTGACTCAAAAAAGCTGACAATTGCATATAATCCTTTAGGGCAGAAAGTTCTATTTTCACTCTACTGAACCTCTGGAAATCCCTAGATAAGGGGCTAAATTCAAACCCATTTAGATGGACTTTTGTATAAAGATTAGCAGCCCCCCCCTTTTTTATGACTACTTTTGACCTCTGTCTGTTTTACTGTCAACTAAACTTCACCTCTGCTTCAGACAATTTTCCTGTGTTTTGCAGGGGAAACCTGACTCAGATCTGAACAGAATTTCTTCTGAGAGGCAGAGAAAGAGTTAGAGCAGTGTTTCTCAACCTTGGCCACTTGAAGATGTCCGGACTTCAACTCCCAGAATTCCCAAGCCAGCATTCGCTATGTAAATCTGTGGCCCTTTAAATGACTTGGTTAACCATGCAGGCTGAAGGCAAGTGCCATCTTTGCATATCAGTGTTTCTCAACCTTGGCAACTTGAAGATGTCCGGACTTCAACTCCCAGAATTCCCCAGCCAGAATTCACTGGGGAATTCTGGGAGTTGAAGTCCGGACATCTTCAAGTTGCTAAGGTTGAGAAACACTGACTTAGAGAGACCAACTATTGCATAAGGTTAAACTAAAGATGGTTTGCAAGAACAGAAAGATACTTAAAAATGGTTTACAAAAGTTCCCGAAGAGATTTTGAAAGATTCCACAGGCAATAATAGCTCATCAGCTTTTGAAGATTAGCAGTGGTTTAAGAATCAATGGAGACCAAATGGGTAAATATGAATAATTTTAAAAATCAGGGATAGTCTTAAATGCCAGTTTTTACCCAAAACAGTGGCCTAGGTTGAATCTATGCCAGTGTTTCTCAACCTTGGCAACTTGAAGATGTCCGGACTGCAACTCCCAGAATTCCCCAGCCAGCATTCGCTGGCTGGGGAATTCTGGGAGTTGAAGTCCGGACATCTTCAAGTTGCTAAAGTTGAGAAACACTGATATGCAAACATGGCACTTGCCTTCAGCCTGCATGGTTAACCAAGTCATTTAAAGGCCCACAGATTTACATAGCCAGTTACGCAGGATTATTATTATTGCTAATCTTGGTTAGGCTTTTAGCATCATAGTTTCACGTGTGAAGCCAACCTCTTTGGCTCACGTTCCAACATTTCGTTTGTCTGCAAACAAAACGTTATTATTAAGTGAAACGTGCACTTCGGGAGTGCCCATCATCCCCAGTCCACCTGCGGACAATGGGCACTGGTGTCCTGCAAAGCATAAAGTATTAATTTGAATTCCTTAGTTTTTAACGTCTGGTGTTTTCGTGTTTTAATCCTATAATTGAATAGGAAGGAAGGAAGAAAGGAGGGCGTCGGGTTGCAAAAACGCTTAGTTTTTTTTAATTAATGTTTTTCAAAAGTTTTGCTTGGGAGAAACATGTTGCGCATGCGCCCTAAGCGCTGCCTGGGAGTGGCTTGCTCAGAAGCAAGGCTTCCTTTTGTGCGCGTGCGCAGTGCCTACTGTGAAACCCCAGGAGAGGCGCTTGGAAAGCACACGTGACGGCAACCCGGGGCGTCGCTAGTCTAGGACATAGCATCTTTGTGGTAGCTCCGGCGTTGGAAAACATGGACCGGAAATGCTTCGTCAAACGGCTCCCTAGAGCGTCGGGAACACTTCCGCCTCTCTCTTCTTTTTTTTTTTTTTAACCGGCCTCCAGAATCCTAAGAGGTCGCTTCCGGGTTGCGGCGGGAAAACTTCCGGCCGTGATTCTCCCGGCTTCCAGCCTCCGCCGGCGGCAGGTCAGGCTCCGTCGGCGCCGGCAAACACGGGGAGTGAAGGGGACCGAGAGCGGAAGTCCCGCCCCCGAATCCCGGAAGTGCCCGGGTGATTTGTCTCTTGGGTCGGTCTACCTCGCAGGGTTGTTGTTTCAGGGCAAATGAAGAAGGGAGCCGTGAGAAAGGCGGGTGGGGGGCTTGAAGGGGACCCAGGTAACCCGGAGAGGCCCTCAAGCGGGAAGGGGGCGCTTTAAATCCCTTGAGGACCCCCCCCCCCGGGTTGAAATCTGGTGGTGAAAATTCAGTGGAAATGTATTTATTTCATTCACTTATTATGAAATTAAATTATTATGAAATGTATTTGCATTTCCAACGACTCTGCAGCATAAAAACCTTAAAAAGCATTAAGATCACAGGATATAAAATGACCAAAGTAGATAAATTAAGATATGGTGATAAAAACAGTATATGGAACAATCAAATAACAAGTTAAATATGCAATAATGGAAGATCTTAATGTAAGATAAATGTTGGTATTAACATTGGCTATAGAAGATTGTTAAATGTAACAAGTGTGATTGATCATATTTTACTCACCTCAAAAGGTGCTATAATTAAGATACAAGAATAGCATATTGAAATATTGATAATTAAACCACCAAAGATTAAAGTTTAATATAAAGATCTGTATTACTACTAGTATTATATGATTGCTAAATGAAACAAATGTGAATAATACTATTTTTTTTAATTAAATGCATGATACTCTGGTGCCACACTGTTCACACACTGATATATAAAAATAAAAATAAATAAAAACACTTGGGGGTGGGGGAAACCCAGCCCTGTGAGGTGGGCTGGGCTGAGAGACAGAGGAGGAGGAGGGGTCCCAAAATACATGATTCATAATATTTCATAATGTATTATGATAGAATATGGTGATTGACATAAAAACAATATATTGAACAATCAAATAACAAGTTAAATATGCAATAATGGAAGATCTTAATGTAAGATAAATGTCGGTATTAACATTGGCTATAGAAGATTGTTAAATGTAACAAGTGTGATTGATCATATTTTACTCACATCAAAAGGTGCTATAATTAAGATACAAGAATAGCATATTGAAATATTGATAATTAAACAACCAAAGATTAAAGTTTAATATAAAGATGTGTATTACTACTAGTATTATATGATTGCTAAATGAAACAAATATGAATAATATTGTATAATAATAATAATGTATAATAATGTATAATAATACATTTTAATTAAATGCATGATACTCAGGTGCCACACTGTTCACACACTGATATGTAAAAAATAAAATAAAAATAAAAACACTGGGGGAGGGGGGGAAACCCAGCCCTGTGAGGTGGGCTGGGCTGAGAGACAGAGGAGGAGGAGGGGTTCCATCTCACACTTTTCGGTCAAATAAATGCTTCTTTTCCTTTATTAAAAAAAGAGGCTTTCCCATAAAGCCTCTATTCCTGCCACCATGGAATAAAAAGAGAAAACCTTGAATGGAGAGATTTGAAGTAATGTCTGACTCATCGCGACCCCATGGACAACGTTCCGGCAGGCCTCCCTGTGCTCCGCCATCTCCCCCCCCGGAGCCCATTTAAGCTCACCCCCGACGGCTTCTGTGGCATTGAGGAAGTGGATCTTTTCCAGGATGAGGATCTGCCCCTAAATTGCATCCTTCAGGGCTTCTAATGGGGTCCCCATCGCCTCCGTAGCTGAGTCGGTCCATCCCATCCACTTTTTCCCTCCAGAAAATGACCATTAAAAATAGTGTTTCTCAAGCTTTGGCGGTTTTACCCTTGGAGGACTACAACTTGAAGTCCATCCATGGAAGATGCCGCCAAAGCTTGAGAAACAGATTTAAAAGCAATGCACAATACTCCATTTGCAGCTCCTGGCTTCCACGATTGAAGCCCGGGGAGGGTTAATTGGGGGATCCCTGCCTGCCCCACCTCCAAATCCTTTTTCCTCCTCTTTAGCAATAGCAATAGCAATAGCAGTTAGACTTATATACCGCTTCCTAGGGCTTTCAGCCCTCTCTAAGTGGTTTACAGAGTCAGCATATATCGCCCCCAACAACAATCCGGGTCCTCATTTCACCCACCTCGGAAGGATGGAAGGCTGAGTCAACCTTGAGCCGGTGAGATTTGAACCGCCGAACTGCAGATAACAGTCAGCTGAAGTGGCCTGCAGTACTGCACTCTAACCACTGTGCCACCTCGGCTCTTTGAGGGTCCTGCCTCTCACCAGCCCCTCTTTCTGACCCACAGAGAGCCATGTCCACCCTCTTCCCTTCCCTCTTCCCACGAGTCACCGAAGCTCTGTGGTTTAACCTGGACCGGCCCTGCGTGGATGAGAATGAACTGCAGCAGCAGGAACAACAGCACCAGGCTTGGGTGAGTGGGGGGGGGGGGTGGCCCCTTCCTTTGCTTCTCCCTCCCCCCTAAATTTTGCCCCCCCCCCGCCCGGCTTTAGGAGGAGTTGGCAATCTTGGCTCAATCATCCTTTGCTTTTCTCTTAAGCTGCAGAGCATTGCTGAGAAAGACAACAATTTGGTGCCAATCGGGAAACCAGCTTCAGAGGTAAGAGCCAATTTGCCCCATGGCACCAGCTGAGGATTTGGGGGTGGGGGTGGGGGTGGGGGGGGTCTCCGTGCCTTGATGGCTGAAAATGTGGAAGATTAGCGCTTTTACAATCACAATCCTTGCCGAAGGTGTCAGAGGAGAACTATGCCAGTTGAAACATCAGCTGTCCGATCGCGTCTTTTCCCACTTACAAAGGTTATCAACAGGTGGTCCTCGACTTGTGACCGTCACTGAGCCCAACATTTTCATTGCTAAGAAGAGACAGTTGTTAAATGAATTTTGCCCCATTTTAGGACCTTTCTTGCCACCGTTGGTAAGTGAATCACTGCAGTTGTTAAGATAGAAACATGGCTGTTAAGTGAATCGGGGTTCCCTGTGGACTCTGCTTGTCAAAATGTCGCAAAGGGGGGATCACGTGACCCTGGGACAATGCAACCGTCATAAATATGAGTCTGTTGTGCCAAGCGCCCGAATTTTGACCCTGTGACCCTAGAGATGCTACAAGGGCCACAAGGGGCAAAAATAAGTCACTTTCTTCAGCCTTGTAACTCCAAACGGTCACTAAACGAATGGTTGTAAGTTGAGGACCACCTGTAAAAAGCTTAAAAACTGACTCTGCCGGCTGTGTGTGTGCGTGGGAGACACAGGTGGGGCTGGAGAGAAAACCTCCCCCATCTCCATGTCGATTGGGTGAGTTTTGGGGCCTTCCGGAATTGCAAGCTGGCCAGCGCCAAGAGGTGTCGGCACCAGCAACAGCGCTTGAACTTATATGCCACTTCACAGTGCTTGACTGCCCTCTCTGCCTGGTTCACAGAGTCAGCCTCCTGCCCCCCAACCATCTGGGTCCTTCTTTGACTGACCTTGGAAGGAGGGAAGGTTGAATCAACCCTGAGCCAGTCAGGGTCGAACTCCTGGCAATGGGTAGAATTAGCCTGCAATGCTGCACTCCAACCACTTTGCCACCATGGATGCAGTGGTGGGATTCAGGCAGTTCCCACCACTTCAGGAAAACCAGTTGTTAACCTTCTGAGCAGTTTGGTGAACTGGAAATTGGAAATTGGAAAAAATCATTAGGGCAGAGAACTGGTTGTTAAACTATTTGAATCCCACCACTGGATAGATGGATAGTTGGTGATAGATAGATAAATAGATAATAGATAGATATAGATAGATGGATGGATGGATGGATGGATGGATGGATATATAGATATATAGATGAAAGATGATAGATAAATAGACAGGCAGGTAGATAGATGACAGATAGATGGATGGATGGATGGATGGATGGATAGATGAAAGATGATAGATAAATAGACAGGTAGGTGGATAGATGACAGACAGATAGATAGATAGATAGATAGATAGATAGATAGATAGATAGATAGATAGATAGATAGATAATAGATGGATGGATGGATGGTGTATGTATGTATGTATGTATGTATGTATGTATGTATAGATAGATAGATAGATAGATAGATAGATAGATAGATAGATAGATAAAGAGATAGGTAGATAGATAGATAGATATAGATAGATAAAGAGATAGGTAGGTAGGTAGACAGATAGATAAAGAGATACATAGATAGATGATAGATAGATAGATATGACAGATAGATAGATAGATAGATAGATAGATAGATAGATAGATAGATAGATAGATAGATAGATAGATAGATGATAGATAGATGAAAGATGATAGATAAATAGACAGGTAGGTGGATAGATGACAGATAGATAGATAGATAGATAGATAGATAGATAGATAGATAGATAGATAGATAGATAGATAGATGGATGGATGGATGGATGGATGGATGGATGGATGGATGGTGTATGTATGTATGTATGTATGTATGTATGTATGTATGTATGTATAGATAGATAGATAGATAGATAGATAGATAGATAGATAGATAGATAGATAGATAGATAGATAAAGAGATAGGTAGATAGATAGATAGATATAGATAGATAAAGAGATAGGTAGGTAGGTAGACAGATAGATAAAGAGATACATAGATAGATGATAGATAGATAGATATGACAGATAGATAGATAGATAGATAGATAGATAGATAGATAGATAGATAGATGATAGATAGATGAAAGATGATAGATAAATAGACAGGTAGGTGGATAGATACATGATAGATAGATAGATAGATAGATAGATAGATAGATAGATAGATAGATAGATAGATAGATAATAGATGGATGGATGGATGGTGTATGTATGTATGTATGTATGTATGTATGTATGTATGTATGTATAGATAGATAGATAGATAGATAGATAGATAGATAGATAGATAGATAAAGAGATAGGTAGATAGATAGATAGATATAGATAGATAAAGAGATAGGTAGGTAGGTAGACAGATAGATAAAGAGATACATAGATAGATGATAGATAGATAGATATGACAGATAGATAGATAGATAGATAGATAGATAGATAGATAGATAGATGATAGATAGATGATAGATAGATGAAAGATGATAGATAAATAGACAGGTAGGTGGATAGATACATGATAGATAGATAGATAGATAGATAGATAGATAGATAGATAGATAGATAGATAGATAGATAGATAGATAATAGATGGATGGATGGATGGTGTATGTATGTATGTATGTATGTATGTATGTATGTATGTATGTATAGATAGATAGATAGATAGATAGATAGATAGATAGATAGATAAAGAGATAGGTAGATAGATAGATAGATAGATATAGATAGATAAAGAGATAGGTAGGTAGGTAGACAGATAGATAAAGAGATACATAGATAGATGATAGATAGATAGATATGACAGATAGATAGATAGATAGATAGATAGATAGATAGATAGATAGATAGATAGATAGATAGATAGATAAAGAGGTAGGTAGGTAGGTAGGTAGGTAGGTAGATAGATAGATAAGACTGACTTAGATACCGCTTCACAGTGACAGCCCTCTCTAAGCGGTTTACAGACTCAGCCTCTTGCCCCCCCACCCCACCCTGCAACATGGTCGACCTCAGTAGGACGGAAGGCTGAGCCCGCCCCCCTTGAGCCGGTCAGAACCGAACCGCTGGCAGTGGGGCAGGTCAGCCTGCAGTGCTGCCCTGTGTCACCAGGGCTCTGAAGAGGCTGCCTCTCTCTCTGCTTTGCCTTAGCAGACTTACGACGAGGAGGAGGAAGAGGATGATGAGGATGATGAGGACAGCGAGGAGGACTCCGAAGACGATGAGGACATGCAGGACATGGACGAGATGAACGACTACAACGAGTCCCCGGACGACGGGGAGATTAACGAGGTTTGGCCGGATAAACTGCCCCAGCATGTTATTTATTTATTTATCTGTTTTATCTGTTATTCGTATCCCCCTTTCTTATTTTTACCAAGGAGGCAGTGAACATCTCCCAACACACCTTCCTCCTCCTATTTCCCACACAAAACAATAACCCTGCGGGGTTGGGGTGGGGGGGTGAGGGGCGGAGCGAGACTGGCTCAACGTCGCCCAGATGGCTCTCATGCCCAAGGCGGGACTAGAACTCACCGTCTCCCAGTGGTCGGCCCCTTCCTGAGGTTACGAATGCAGGGAGGGCCCGGGAAGTAGACTCAGGCAGGGCCCTGAGCTTTGCTCTCTTCTAGGGGCAGATCTGGGGGTCTACAGCAGGGGGTCTCCCACACCTGGCCCCTTTAAGCCTTGTGGACTACAACTCCCAGCAGGGCTGACTGGGGAATTCTGGGAGTTGAAGTCCACGAGCGTCAAAGGGGCCGAGGTTTGGAGACCCCAGATCCACAGGGTTGCCTCGCGGCTGTAATTCCCTTCTGATAAGGCTCCCCCCACTTTCTCCCTCTCCCCCCAGGTGGACATGGAAGGGGCAGAGCCAGACCAAGACCAGTGGATGATCTAGTTGCCGGACAAGCCGCCGCCGCTGGGAATCGCCATCCAGGTGCACCCAAAGGGGCTCCTGAGCTTGGCTGCCCCCCCATCCTCAGACCCCCAGGGGTGTCCTGCGCCCGCCGTGACTCTCTGCCAGGGAGGGGGGGGGGGTCTGAATGCCAAGTGCCCCGTGAGCTGACCTCCTGCGCTGCTCTGCTGACCCGCTGACCAGAGCAAAAGCCTTAAGGGTTGTGTCCGTCTCTCCGCCTGCTCTCTTTCGGCCAGTTGGGGGGTTGAAGCTCTTTTGTAAATAAAAGGTTTCTTTTTTCACTCGGCCTCCGTTCCATCTCCCTTCAATCTGTGACAGGCTTCCTCCTTCGAGCGATAGGTGATAGCAATAGCAGTTAGACTTATATGCCGCTTCATAGGGCTTTCAGCCCTCTCTAAGCAGTTTACAGAGTCAGCATATCGCCCCCAACAACAATCCGGGTCCTCATTTCACCCAGATAGATAGATAGATAGATAGATAGATAGATAGATAGATAGATAGATAGATAGATAGATAGATAGATATAGAGAGAGGGAGAGATAGAATAGATAGATAGATAGAGAGAGAGAGAGAGAGAGGGAGAGATACATATAGAGAGAGGGAGGGAGGGAGAGATAGATATAGATAGAATAGATAGATAGATAGATAGATAGATAGATAGATAGATAGATAGATAGATAGATATAGAGGGGGAGAGATAGATATAGATAGAATAGATAGATAGATAGATAGATAGATAGATAGATAGATAGATAGATAGATAGATAGATAGATATAGAGAGAGGGAGAGATAGATATAGAGAGAGGAAGGGAGGGAGAGATAGATATAGATAGAATAGATAGATAGATAGATAGATAGATAGATAGATAGATAGATAGATAGATAGATAGATATAGAGAGAGGGAGAGATAGATATAGATAGATATAGATAGATATAGATATAGATAGAATAGGTAGATAGATAGATAGATAGATAGATAGATAGATAGATAGATAGATAGATAGATAGATAGATAGATAGATGATGGATGATAGGTAGAGAGGCAGAGAAAGACAGATGGGTGATAGATAGGATAAGATTAGATGATAGATAGATAGATAGATAGATAGATAGATAGATAGATAGATAGATAGATAGATAGAGATAGATAGATAGATAGCAATAGCAGTAGACTTATATACCGCTTCATGGGGCTTTCAGCCCTCTCTAAGCGGTTTACAGAGTCAGCATATCGCCCCCAACAACAATCCGGGTCCTCATTTCACCCACCTCGGAAGGATGGAAGGCTGAGTCAACCTTGAGCCGGTGAGATTTGAACCGCTGAACTGCAGATAGCAGTCAGCTGAAGTGGCCTGCAGTGCTGCACTCTAACCACTGCGCCACCTCGGCTCATCCAGGTGGCTGGATGAGGCTGATCCAGGTGGTTTTGCGATAGTGGCGAATATCTGTAGCTCAGGTGCAGGATGGAGGTTCCTTCCCCGTGTTTGTGGGTTCGGTTTCCGAGCGTTTCGTTCCCGGGCTAGGAAACCTCTTCAGCGGAGTTCAGGGGGAGTTAGTCCTCGACGTACGACCAACATTTCTGCTGCCAAGTGAGACAGTTGTTAAGTGAGCTTTGCCCCATATTGTGACTTTCCTTGTCCCAGTTGTTACCTGAACCACTGGTTTATTAAGTTAGTGACACGGTTGTTAAGTGTACCTAGTTTCCCCATTGAAGGTCGCAAAAGAGGATCGCGTGACCCCGGGACATGGCGACCGTCATAAATATGAACCAAGCTGGCTCATTTTGTTCGATTTGATCACATGACCAAGGGGATGCTTGAACCATTCGTTTAACAACCGTTTGAAGTCAAAACAGCGCTGAAAAAATGACTTGTGGACATCTTTCACACTTATGACCGTTGCGGCCTCCCCATGGACACGCGATCAAAATTCAGACGCTTGGCAACTGGCTCATATTTACGACGGCCGCAGTGGTGTCCCCGGTGCCGCCTCCCGGCAAACCAAGTCAATGGGGAAGCCAGACCGTGTTGCTAATTTAAAAACTGCAGTGATTCACTTAGCAACCGTGTTACTAACTTCACAACTGCATTGATTCACTTAACAACTGTGGCAAGGAACGTCTCAAAATCCCTCAAAGCTCACTTACCTGTCTTGCTCAGCAACGGAAATGTTGGACTCGTGTGGTCGGGGGTCGAGGACTACCTGTTAGGCGAGGGGTGGGTCCCCCAAATCATTTCCTGATTCAGAACTTCCTTTTACACAGTTCAGAGGAATCCATTCAAGGTGAATTCCTCCATGTTTTCCTTCTTTTGGGTGGGTTTATTTCCACTAGGCCAGTGTTTCTCAACCTTGGCCACTTGAAGATGTCCGGATTTCAACTCCCCAGAATTCCCCAGCCAGCATTCGCTGGCTGGGGAATTCTGGGAGTTGAAGTCCGGACATCTTCAAGTGGCCAAGGTTGAGAAACACTGTCCTAGACACTTCCCCATCTTCAAGTTGACAAGGTTGAGAAACACTGCACTAGGGAAAGGCCCAGAAGGAGGGTGGGTGTAGGGCTACTGCAGGGGGGATACACAGCATAGGAGAATCAGTTGCTCTTGCCTTCATAAATAATTGAAATGTTTTTTTTTTATTAAAGAATGTTTCTGGACAACACAATTCCAAAATGTAACACCACAAAGCTGTCGGCGCACATCACAATATCAAACAAGACCAAGCCAGCATTAAAGAGAAACATCCACACATATTCCACAATTTCTGAGAATGGGTAAAGCTGGCCCAGGGGTCTCCAATCGTGGCTACTTGGAAGACGGGTGGGCTGGCTGGGGAATTCTGGGAGTTGAAGCCCACCCGTCTTCCAAGTAGCCACGATTGGAGACCCCCCGGCCCTTAGCCGACAAAGGGAGGGTGTTCTCATGTGCCAGATGTAGGAAAAACGTGGTTTTAGAAGCCCACCAACCACGACAGCATTGCCAAACTCGGGAAGATCTCTCCTATGAGCAGGTCAAGAGAACGGCGGTATTGTCGATTCTTCACCAGCCACTCAAGCGTCGCATCTTGAGGACTGGGCAAGGAAGGCCCAACTCTTGAGATCTTTCTGGACCATCCATGGACGCCACGTGGAACTTCTTCACAGCAAGTCAGCAATTTGACTTAAACTTCAGTTGCAAATTGTGGTAGGTGTAAGAAGGGTCCAGAATGACACCAAAGCTTCCTTCCCTTCTCTTGTCATCAACATTATAAGCACAATTGAGCACAAAATGTCTGTTGCCAAGCAAGACCGTTGTTAAGTGAGTTTTGCTCCATTCTACAACCTTTCTGGCCACCGTTGTTAAGGGAATCACTGCAGTTCTCAAGTTACATGGTCGTTAAACGAATCTGGCTTCTCCGTCAACGTTGCTTGGCAGAAGGTCGCAAAAGTGACCCCGGGACACTGCAGTCATAAGTCCATGCCAGTTGCCAAGCCTCTTGACTTCCGCTCATATGAGCCTGGGGCTGTTGCAATGGTTATAAGTGTGACAAACGGACACAAGGGACTTTTTTCAGTCCTGTTGTAATTTAAGCAGTCATTAAACAAACTATTGTAAGTCAAGAACTACTTTTAACTGTAACTACTTCTAACGTTGATAGAAGCTTAAGGGGAAAGCAGATGGTCAACCCTTTGTTTTTAAGAATTTTTTAAAAAATATGACAGGTAATCCTCGACTTAACAATCAGAATAGAGCTGGAAGGGACCTAAGAGGTCTTCTAGTCCAGCCCCTGCTCAAGCAGAGACCTTGTACCACTGTCCCGTCTCTTCTTAAAAAGCCTCCAGCTCCCACAACTTGCCACAGCACTGAAAAAGAATGACGTGACTCTTTTTCATTCACTTAAAATGGGGCAAAATTCACTTAAGAAATGTCCCGCTTAGCAACAGAAGTTTTAGGCTCAATTGTGGTCGTAAGGTGAGGACTACCTGTATGGGATCTTTTGGCCTTAGAGCCGAGGTGGCGCAGTGGTTAAATGCAGCACTGCAGTTCAGCAGTTTGGCTGTTCAAATCCCACCAGGCTCAAGGTTGACTCAGCCTTCCATCCTTCCGAGGTGGGTGAAATGAGGACCCAGATTGTTGTTGGGGGGAATATGCTGACTCTGTAAACCGCTTAGAGAGGGCTGAAAGCCCTAGGAAGCGGTATATAAGTCTAACTGCTATTGCTATCTATCTATCTATCTATCTATCTATCTATCTATCTATCTATCTATCTATCTATCTATCTATATCTATCTATATCTATCTCCCCCTCCCTCCCTCTATATCTATCTCTTCCTCTCTCTATATCTATCTATCTATCTATCTATCTATCTATCTATCTATCTATCTATCTATCTATCTATCCTATTCTATTCTATCTATATCTATCTATATATCTATATCTATCTCTCCTCTCTCTATATCTATCTATCTATCTATCTATCTATCTATCTATCTATCTATCTATCTATCTATCTATCTATCTATCCTATTCTATCTCTCTCTCTCTCTCTCTCTCTCTCTCTCTCTCTCTCTCTCTCTCTCTCTCTCTCTCTCTCTCTCTCTCTACTCTATCTATCTATCTATCTATCTAGGTGAAATGAGGACCCAGACTGTGGGGGCGATATGCTGACTCTGTAAACCGCTTAGAGAGGGCTGAAAGCCCTATGAAGCGTTAGATAAGCCTAACTGTTGTTGTTGCTATTGCTATTGGCCTGGAGAAGCTGCCCACCAAGATTTGGGACTGTATGCCCATGTGGCATTTTCTGGAGGCTTCAAACTCTGGCGCAGATTTTAGTCTGCTGGGCAACTCCACTGCCACCTTTTTCCCAGAGTGGGCACCCCTCTGGCTGGGAGGCAGCCCTGCCCCTCACTCCAGCCCCACATAGGTCAGCTGGGCCATCCCGTCGGGAATGCCGCGGAAGTACTGGAGGCTGGTCCTGTGCACCCTCCACTTGTACTTCCCGCAGCCCTTGGCGTACTGGAGGAATTGGGGGGCGCCGGGGAAGATGACGTGGTCCGCCAGGATGGTGGCCCCCGGCTGGAGGAGGCCGTGATCTTCCAGCAGCTGCAGATCCCGGAGGTAGCAGCGCTTCCAGTGGCTCATGACCACCAGCTGGACCTCCATCAGCAGGAAGGTCTCCTTGAGGAGGGGGATGACCTCCTCCGAGGGGCCCACGATGAGTTCCACCTGCACGGGGGGGGGGGGAAGAGGGGTGAGGTCGTCAGAACGGTTCCCGGGGGGGAGAAGTCCTGAGGGTCTGCAGCTTCTTCAAAGCTCTTGGAAAGGGGGAGGGAGGGGGCTTGAGAAAACCTAGCCATGAGAGGCATCTCCAGGGTGCCAGGATAAAGGGGGACGGCCAGGAGGGCCCAGCTTCCCTCTGCCAGGCGAAGCGGTTGGCTGGCTTTGGAGAAGCCTACTTCCCCGGCTGGCTGCGGAAGAAGAACATGAGCTGGGTGGGTTTCTTGTAGACATTTCGTGACCCAACTAGGTAACATCATCAGGGCTAGGAGGGAGGGAGGTTTGCAAGGAGGAGGAGGAGGAGGTGGAAGAAGAGAAGGAGGAGGAGGAGGAGGAGGAGGAGGAGGAGGAGGAAGGAGGAGAATTATGGAGTCCTTGGTGCTCTCTGAGCCTGGTGGTTTTCTTGTAGACATTTCAGGACCCAACTAGGTAACATCATCAGGGCTAGGAGGGAGGGAGGTTTGCAAGGAGGAGGAGGAGGAGGTGGAAGAAGAGAAGGAGGAGGAGGAGGAGGAAGGAGGAGGAGGAGGAGGAGGAGGAGGAAGAGGAGAATTATGGAGTCCTTGGTGCTC
>NW_028261388.1:749622-758073 GCF_051295495.1 Thamnophis sirtalis | reverse complement strand
TTCTAGCCACGCAACGAGGGCAGCCCTGTTGCAGAGAGACTCTATAAACCACGATTCGCAAATCACCATGGAAGCCGAAACCTCAGTACATCCGTGCACTGCATCCTCTCAACCCTCAAGCCAAGAAAGTTTGCTGTGTGGAGCCCCTGGGCAGGAGCAGCTGGAGCTGTGCCAGCCGCCGAACACCTGTGCCCAGGCAGGCATATCTCAAGAGCTCCGGTATCTTGGAGGAGGGAGGGTGGGAGGTTGGTAAAAACAAGGAGTGAGGGAATGAAGGAATGGAAATTGGGAGGAAAGGAAGGAAGAGGAGAAGAGGGGAAGAAGGAAAGAGTTGGGGAAGGAAAGGAGGGAGGGAACAAAGGAAGGAGAGACTAAGAAAGGAGAAGGAAGGAAGGAAGGATGGAAAGGAAGGAAGGAAGGAAGGAAGGATGGAAGGAAGGAAGGAAGGATGGATGGAAGGAAGGATGGATGGAAGGAAGGAAGGATGGAAGGAAGGATGGATGGAAGGAAGGATGGAAGGAAGGATGGAAGGAAGGATGGATGGATGGAAGGATGGATGGAAGGAAGGATGGAAGGAAGGATGGAAGGAAGGATGGATGGATGGAAGGATGGATGGATGGAAGGAAGGAAGGAAGGAAGGAAGGAAGGAAGGAAGGAAGGAAGGAAGGAAGGGGAAGAGATGGTTGCTAGAATTCTGACCTTCAGCCGTGAAGATACAGGGAGTTGTCAACCCACAACCAGAATTGGGACTAGAATTTTGGCACTAAGACATTAAATGGGTCATGCTCCTTTTCATGACTTTTTCTGCTGTGGTCACTAAGCGAATCTGGCTCCCCCCACTGACTTCGCTTGTCGGAAGGTCAGAAACGACAATCACGTGACCCCGGGATGCTGCAACCATTGTCCATAGAGGCTGGTTGACCAGCACCTGAATTCTGATGACCACCTGCAGGGAGGCTGTGACCGTTTCCTGCGTTGTAACTCTGAAGCTTCATTAGCTGTGCTGGCTGCCTCCTCCCCCCCCCACCAAAAAAACCCCCTGTGTCTGGAGAAGGAGGCTGTTGCTCAGCCACACCCACTTTCTGGCTGGGGAATTCTGGGAGTTGAAGTCCACCTCTGTTCCAATGGCCCAGTTTGAACACCCCTGCTTTAAAGGCTCCCAATGGGACAGATGTTGCTTCACGCCGTCCTCCTGCCCCCCCCCCCCAGCCCCACATACTAATGGGGGCTGCAAAATTGTAGCCCCTTGCTTTTGCAGCCAGAGGGTTTTTTTTGGGGGGGGGGAAATAAGCAGGGGAGACACCTTTTCTAATGATGCAACTCCATTGGGGTGTATCATTTCTCAAAGCACACGGCAGCTGTGCTATATAGGAGACCTGAATGCGAATCAGGGTATTCCCCAGATGCCACCCCCCCCCCTCTCCTTTCCCTGCCCTGCCACCTGTTCAGCTGAAGTTGCCCTATTGGTGTTTGGAGGGTAAATGCTCCCCCCCCCCCTTCTTGCCTAGGCCTGGTCCTGGCTCTTACCCCAAAGCTGGCACTGATTCTACGCCAGGAAAGAGATGCCCTGGGGCAATATTGGCAAGGGGCCAGAAGCAGGGTGAGATGTAGGAGACCCAGAGCGGAGATTAGAGGAATCCATGGTGCTTCTTGCAGCTCTGCAAAACTCTGGGGAGGCCGAGAGCAGAAATTACCCACCTGGGAAAGGAAAGAGCAGAACTTGCCTGGAGAAGAAATGAAAAACAGAATTAACACCGACCGAAGACCATAGTTGCTACTCAGGGTTGAACTGTGGGGGTCCTTGGTGCTCTCTGAGCTGGGTGGTTTCCTTGCAGACCTTTCATGAGCCAACTAGGGAACATCATCAGTGCTAGAAGGGAGGAGGGGTTTCGAGGAGGAAGGGGTGGTGGTGTCCTTGGTGCTCTCTGAGTTTGGTGGTTTTCTTGCAGATGTTCTATAACCCAACTAGGGAACATCATCAGTGTGAGGGAGTGTGGGATTTACTCCCTGTTTATATACAGGATACTTGCCCTGTCCGTGTTGGCGAGGTTGTGATTTTTCTCCTTGAACAGTACCTTCATTAGGGTACTGCTTTCTGCTTTGTTGTTCGTCTGGTGCTAATCCCTGCTTATCTGGGAATAGGCTGCAGATAAGATCCCTGCTCTCTTTCAGCAGTGATAAGTTACCTAGATGCGCCCTGAAACTTCTGCAGGAAAACCACCAAGCCCAGAGAGCACCAAGGACCCCTCCGTCTTCCTTGCCCCCACCCCTTCCTCCTCCCTTGGTGGCGCAGTGGTTAAATGCAGTACTGCAGGCCACTTCAGCTGACTGTTATCTGCAGTTCGGCGGTTCTAATCTCACCGGCTGAAGGTTGACTCAGCCTTCCATCCTTCCGAAGTGGGTAAAATGAGGACCCGGATTGTTGTTGGGGGCGATATGCTGACTCTGTAAACCGCTTAGAGAGGGCTGAAAGCCCTATGAAGCGGTATATAAGTCTAACTGCTATTTCAGCTGACTGTTATCTGCAGTTCAGCGGTTCTAATCTCACCGGCTGAAGGTTGACTCAGCCTTCCATCCTTCCGAGGTGGGTGAAGTGAGGACCCAGACTGTGGGGGCGATACGCTGACTCTGTAAACCGCTTAGAGAGGGCTGAAAGCCCTATGAAGCGGTATATAAGTCTAACTGCTACTGCTACTTCTAGCACTGATGATGTTACACGCCTGGGCCATGAAACATAACAACCAAACTCAGCACCAAGGAACCCACAATCTTCCTCCTCCTCCTCGCATTGGGGATGTTAATTAGTTGTGAAACGAAATGTTTGCAAGAACCCATCTTAAAGAGCACCAAGGACCCCACGGAATTGACACCAGGAAGGAAAGAGCTATGCTGCAGTCCCAAACTGGACTCCGATTCCCATAAGGCAGCTGAGTTCCTATAACTTTTCCCTGGCTCTGCTGACAGGGATCCTGGGCACGGTGCCCTCTGCCTTACAAGGCTCCCCCCTCCCTCTGCTCCGTTTGCCAGCACAAAGGGAAACACCAAATACAGGAAGGCCGGTTACAGGGAAGGGGATCTACTCCCTCTAGCACAGTGTTTCTCAACCTTGGCAACTTGAAGATGTCCGGACTTCAACTCCCAGAATTCCTCAGCCAGCATTCGCTGGCTGGGGAATTCTGGGAGTTGAAGTCCGGACATCTTCAAGTTGCCAAGGTTGAGAAACACTGCTCTAGCAGCTGAAGCTAAGGCAAGAACTAACAAGTGGAACCTTTACAATGAGAGATCCATTCTAGAAATGAGGAGGAATCTTTTGGTTGTGAGAATTCTTAGGCGGTGGAACAGCCCTACTCGTGAAGTTAGGGTTGAAAGAACAGATTGGGCAACCATGAAAGGGTATAGGATCTCTTGCTTGAGCAGGGGGGTTGGACTAGAAGACCTCCAAGGTCCCTTCCCATTCTGTTATTCTGTCACCATAAACGGCTGGCTGATAGAAGGGGATTCAAGGGAGTTGGGCCAAGTTCAATGAACTTCGGGGGGGGGGGGTTGTGAGTCCTTGGAAGTGGGGCATAAAGTTCTTCATTCACCATCCATGTCATCATCCTCATCACACCGATGCAGAATTGCTGCCAGCCCAGAGCACCGCCTGCCACCCTGCATTGGCTACGCTCCTTTCAGCCGGGAGGGGTCTTCGGAGGGCTCCCCCACGCGCAAGAGGGTCCCTGAGGCCAAGCCTGATATGTGTTGGGGGTCCCTCTAGGGGAGTCACAAGTCAGCTGTGGGTGTTGGGAGTGGTAGTCCGGCCCTTCCAGAGGGTAGCGCTTTGGGAAGCCCAGGCTGCGCTGCTCTGCCCCCCCCCCCTGTGCTCGCATCGCGCGCATCCCCACTGGATCGGGCGCAGAGCACTCCCACTCTTTCTCTTGCGGGGGATCATCGGGAGCCCTGGTGCACACGGGGAAGCGTGCAAAACAGGGGCGACCTTGTACGGGTGCAGCTCCGGGGCTGCATCGGGATCTGGGTGGGCTCCGCGCAGAGGCGACCCCCCCCCTCAAATCCGCACCGCTGGTCCCGGGGAGCGCGCCTTCCTCTCTTGGCCGTGGCTGGGGATGATGGAAGCAGGAGTACAATCTGCAACGGGCTTTTTTCCCCACCTGCCCCTGTCCCCCCCCCCCCGGCCGCCCCCTGCCTTGCAAAAGCCCCCCCCAACCGCGCGCGCGCAGACCCACCATTCTCGCGCGGCGCCCCGGCTCCGCCGCCGCACATTGGAATGCGAGGGCGGGGCGTCGCCTAGGCAACAGCAATACAGCCGCGTTCGGAAGCGGGGAACCAAAAAAAGAAAGAAAAGAAAGGCAGACAGACAAGCGATCGCCGCGCAAGGGCCGCCGGGAGGTGTAGTCTCTCTCTCCGCTAGCCCAGACCGGAAGCCCGGTGTCTGGGCGGGCGGGGCCTGCTGGGAGGCGTAGTTCCGGGCCGCGCTCGCCGTCGCCTCCGCTCCGGCTGCGGCCCGCGGAGAGGCCCAACTCGACCTCTCGGTGAGGCGCGGAAAGCCCTGACTGGAGCCCGCAAGGCGTCCCCACCACCACCGGGAGCCACCGGGAGCCTCTGCCTCCCTCACGACGGCCCTGCCAGGTGGGACGGCCGAGCAGGTAGGCCGCTGCTTCGGGGGGGGGAACAGGAGGGGGGGGCTCGGGGGGCGCGCGTGTGTGTGTATGTGGGAGGAGGGGAGGTGTTGTGTACACGTGTATGCCCTTCCCCGGTCCCGCAGTGGCCATCCCGTGTCCGGGTTAAGCGTGTCGTGCGAACGCGGCTCTGCGCGGGTTTGCCCCCCCCCCATCTGTAAATGGGGGAGCAAAAGAGAGACGGGGATTTGGGGGGAGGAGGAGGCGGGGGCGCTGGGAAGAAGGGGGGGTGAGTGGGGGGGCATCTATTCCTCCCACCCTCCCCCACCCTTCAACGAAGCTTTGGGGGCCCTTTCTATGGGGCGGGGGTCCTTCATTTTGGGGCGCTGCTCAAAGGCCGGGGGGTGGGGGAGAGTCGGGAATTCTGTTTTGGGGGTGAATCCTTCATTTTTCCTTCGGGGTGCAATTCTGCTTTGGGGAGGGGGGTTCGAAAGACCCCCACTTTCTGCCCCTTGGGGTCCTTCAACCCCCCCCTCCTCCCCTGGGCAGCCTCTTTCGCCCCTGTCCAGATGTCGTCCCCCCCCCCCCCGCAGAATCCTTAACAGGAGACACCACAACTGGGATGCTTTTGGTGTGTTTGTGTTTGTGTAATGTGTGTGTGATGGGGGGGGAGGGTGTGACCTGTGACTGGGAGGCTGGGCCTCCCCCCCTCCACCAATTCCCCTCCTTGATGCCCTCCAGGCACAAAAACCCCCCTTTGCTTGTCACTGCCAGGCTTTGTCACTGGGCGGTTGTGTGTTCACACACTTCACAGGTGTGCTAAGGACACCTTTGATTGATTCGTTCATTTGTCTATTCCAGTGTTTCTCAACCTTGTCAACTTGAAGATGTCCGGACTTCAACTCCCAGAATTCCCCAGCCAGCGAATGCTGGCTGGGGGATTCTGGGAGTTGAAGTCCGGACATCTTCAAGTTGACAAGGTTGAGAAACACTGGTCTATTCCATTAATTTGATTTCTGTAGCCGCCCACCTCAATCCAGGACTTTGGGTAGCTTCCAGATTCCAAACCATGAAAAAGATCACAAGCATTTTAAAAACACTAAAAAAAAAACACACACATCCCAAATAAATGCAACGTTACAGCGGAGGGATCTGGAATCCAAGTGTTTCTGGTGGAGATTTCGGGGCTGGTCAGCTGTGCGTTGAAGCTTCCAGTGTGCCTTTTGATGTACCTTGCACCCAATAAACAGAAAGGCAAAGGGAACGATAAGGAGCATAATAATAGCACATCCATTTTCCAAGAATACCTCCGTGCACCTGGCTGCTTTCCTGCCTCCTTTGTTAAGCCAATTTTAATTGCAATATTTATCATTTTAATAGTTGGTGTTTTTGCCTTATTGTTTTTACTTAGTTATAAGCTGCTTACGGCCAATTCATAGCAATAGCAGTTAGACTTATATAGCGCTTCATAGGGCTTTCAGCCCTCTCTAAGCGGTTTACAGAGTCAGCATATCGCCCCCACAGTCTGGGTCCTCATTTCACCCACCTCAGAAGGGTGGAAGGCTGAGTCAACCTTGAGCCGGTGAGATTTGAACAGCCGAACTGCAGAACTGCAGTCAGCTGAAGTAGCCTGCAATGCTGCATTTAACCACTGCGCCACCTCGGCTCATAGCAAGATGGGCGGCATATAAATCTCATAAATGCTGCTAGAAGCTCAGGATGGAACTGGGGGTTCAATGGCGCTTGTTTTCTTGCAGGCATTTCATTACTTAACTAGGTAACATTCTAGAAGAGAGTAGGTCAAAAGAGAGCTAACTCTATTCCAGTGTTTCTCAACCTTGGCTACTTGAAGATGTCTGGACTTCAACTCCCAGAATTCCCCAGCCAGCGAATGCTGGCTGGGGAATTCTGGGAGTTGAAGTCCGGACATCTTCAAGTTGCCAAGGTTGAGAAACACTGTCCTAGACACTTCAAATGTTCCTCAATCCTTGCATAGGAAGGAATTTTATGCAGACTTTCATATTCTAGAGCAGTGTTTCTCAACCTTGGCCACTTGAAGATGTCCGGACTTCAACTCCCAGAATTCCCCAGCCAGCATTCGCTGGCTGGGGAATTCTGGGAGTTGAAGTCCAGACATCTTCAAGTGGCCAAGGTTGAGAAACACTGCTCTATTCCCTTCCGGCACTGATGATATTACCTAGTTGGGTCATGAGACAATCTTCAAGAAGACAACTAAGCTCAGAGAGCCTCAAGGACCCTACAGTCTCCCCCCCCCCACCCCGCAGAAGCCCCCACTTCCCCCTCTTGCTTCTAGCGTAGATGACTTGCAATGTATATATTAACAGTTTGCCTAGATTAAAAAAAACAACATAATAAAATAGAATTTTTGTTGCTAAACGAGCGAGGGTTATTACGCGAGTTGCACCTGGTTTTAATGGTTGGCCTAGAGCCCTACCTAGACAGCGGTATCTGAACATGGATCTTTCGAACACATGCATGTATAAACATATGACCATTGAAACCATTAAGACCTGGTGTGATAATCCTTGCTGGTTTAGCAACAAAAATCCTGTTCCTGATTGTGGCCATAAATCAAGGACGGCCTGTATTGTTTGTGGGTGCTCCTTCACCCCCAGCCCTTCTTGTCCGGCTGGCTTTCTCCAACCCCCTCCTGAAAGGAATGTGACAAATTGACGTTGCTGGTCGCTGCCCGGACCTTGGTGGGAGCCAGATGTGCTGTCCCCTTCCCCCACATTTCGGACGCAGAGCCGGCAACCGAAATTCAGCCGGCACAAACTCCACCATCGGACATGTCTGTGCAAGCCGGATTTGTGCGATGGGCCGTGTTGCTTTCAAGTCAGGGAATGCGAAATCTTCTCCCGTCTTTCCGCGCCGCATTTGCGTCCCGCTGACAGTGGGAGACGCATCGGGAGGCTTCCCAGGGATCTTTCCTCTTTGAGGCTGGATCTTTGGAGCTGCAATGGGGATCTTCTGGAAGCCTCCGTCCAAACCTTCCTCTTGGATGAAAGGAACCATTGGCTCAGTCTCTCGTCCTGGGCGCCAGCGGAGGGGACGAGGATAAAGGCGTTTCTGGAACGTGGCCGCTTCCCCTCCTCTTACCCGCCTTTGCCCTGGAAGGCCTTGGCCAATCTTCTTTGCTGCTTCTTTGTCTTTTCCTAGAAAGTTTTGTGCCAATGATGTTATTCTGTAAATGTGGATTTCTTTGAGGGGGGGGGGGAGAATTGCATTCAATCTGCTATGAGATTCTCAGCCATCCACCAGCTCTACAGTTGTCCCAAAGGTCCTTTCTTCTTCTTCTTCTCCTCCTCCTCCTCCTCCTCTTCCTCCTCCTTCTTCTTCTCCTCCTTCCTCCCTTCCTCTCTTCTTCTTCTTCTCCTCCCCCTCCTTCTTCTCCTCCTTCCTCCCTTCCTCTCTTCTTCTTGTTCTTGTTCTTCTCCTCCTCCTCCTCCTCCTCCTTCTTCTCCTCCTTCCTCCCTTCTTCTTCTTGTTCTTCTTCTCCTCCTCCTCCTCCTCCTTCCTCCCTTCCTCCCTTCCTCTCTTCTTCTTCTTGTTCTTGTTCTTGTTCTTCTCCTCCTCCTTCCTCCCTTCCTCTCTTCTTCTTCTTCTTCTTCTTCTTCTCCTCCTCCTTCTCCTCCTTCCTTCTTCTTCTTGTTCTTCTCCTCCTCCTCCTTCCTCCCTTCCTCTCCTTCTCCTTCTCCTTCTCCTTCTCCTTCTCCTTCTTCTTCTTCTTCTTCTTCTTCTCCTCCTCCTCCTCCTCCTCCTCCTCCTCCTTCCTCCCTTCCTCTCTTGTTCTTCTCCTTCTCCTTCTTCTCCT
>NW_028261388.1:722122-744622 GCF_051295495.1 Thamnophis sirtalis | reverse complement strand
ACCCAGATTGTTGTTGGGGGCAAAATGCTGACTCTGTAAACCGCTTAGAGAGGGCTGAAAGCCCTATGAAGCGGTATAGAAGTCGAACTGCTATTGCTATTGCTATTGCTTGGCAAATGTTGGGCTCAATGGTGGTCGTAAATTGAGGACTACCTGTACTCTGACAGCTACTCCCAAGGGGTTGCAATCGGTGTGTCCCCCGGGATTCTTAATGTCCCAGGTTGAGCCCCTTGCCATAAATCCTCCATGCTCTAAAAAGCCATTTCGGTCTCTGTGGGGAAACCATCTGCCAACCTTCCCACACAGCTGCTCTTGACTGACAGATGTTTGGCCCTGTTGAGGTTGCACCTCCTGGGCAGAACCAACCAGCTGTTAACCTCTGGCTGTTACCTACTGGGGGCTGCTCTGGATGCAGAGAAAGGGGGACACGGACAGTCCTTGACTTACGACTACAATCGAGATCAGGAGCCAAGGTGGCGCAGTGGTTAAATGCAGCACTGCAGGCTGACTGCTAGATCAGCAGTTCAGCGGTTCAAATCTCACCGGCTCAGGGTTGACTCAGCCTTCCATCCTTCCGAGGTGGGTAAAATGAGGACCCAGATTGTTGGGGGCAATATGCTGACTCTCTGTAAACCGCTTAGAGAGGGCTGAAAGGCCTATGAAGCGGTATATAAGTCTACTGCTATTGCTATTATTCACTGAGTCATGCATAATTTTACGACCATTTTGCCAAAGTTGTTAGATAGATAGATAGATAGATAGATAGATAGATAGATAGATAGATAGACAGACAGATAGATAGATAGATAGATAGATAGATTGTTTATTTATATGTTAAGTGAATGACTGCAGTCGTTCAATGAATCAAGCGGTCGTTAAGTGAATCCAGCTCCCCCCCCCAATTGGCTCTGCTTGTCAGAAACCAGCTGGGAAGGTTCCAAATTGTGTGTGTGTGTGTGTGATGTGACCACAACCGTCGTAAATACAAGCTCGTTGCCTGAAGTTTGATCGTGTGACTCGGGATGTCGCTACGGTCATAAGTATGAGAACTGGTCGTAAGTCCCTTTTCCCCCCAGTGCTGTTTGAAGTTCAATCAGTCACTAAATAAATGGTTGTTTTATGGATTTATGGAAACTCCTGGATTTCCCCCTAATCCCCAATAACAGACTAATCAGGCAGGTGGAAAAGCCTGGGAAAAATTAACTCACTTTATTCTTAACTTTTGCCTAAACTTTTTTGCATGAAGGCCCAGCTTGTCGGGGCCAAGAGGCTGGCTTAGAGAGGGCTGCTGCAAAGCACAGTCAGTGTTTCTCAACCTTGGCCAACTTGAAGTCCTGTGGACTTCAACTGCCAGAATCCCCCAGCCAGCACAGGTGTGCTGGCTGGGGGATTCTGGGGAATTGAAGTCCACAGGACTTCAAGTTGGCCAAGGTTGAGAAACACTGGTTTGAACTTCTGCTTTATGGCAACAGCACCTTTTAAAAGGCCAGGGTGGATAAAAATCGTTTAAAAAAATATATCAGATTTTTAAATTTTAAATCAGGTTTTTTTTTTGTATTTTTATCAAATTTATTTTAATAAAGTGCTTTTGGAGTAAAAAAATCTATAGCTTTCTATTGAAGATACATTCATAATTTATTCAGCATTAAGGAGCTCAGTTATGTAGCAGGAGGCTGTGCACTCTGCAATATTGGGACTGTCAACAGCAGGTCAGAGGAGAAGCCACTGCAGGGCAGATGACGGCTGCTCTTTAAAAATTATGATTTAAATCTCTTGCTATCCAGTAGGTGTCAGGGACAACTGCTTTCCGTCCTTTCTAAAACAGGAGCAAAGTTTTGCCTTTAGGTTCTTGTTATTTTTTTTCATTTCTCAAAGATGCAAAATACCTCCAGATTTTTTTAAAAAAAACAAAACAAAAAGAACATTCTATTGGAACATTCCAGTTGAGAGACTTGGTTTCAAAATCAAAGCAAACCCTTATTATTATTGGCTATTACTATTATCATCATCATTATTATCATTATCATCATCATCATCAAATATGAAACTCAGTCAACTGAACATTTAAAATGCATCGCAAATATTATTGATGGTGGACACTGGTTCCTGCCAGCATCTTAGGTATCGACCAGGTATCTCCTTAAAATACATCATGTTCCGAGTAGCACAGTGTTTTTGCAGTTCTGCTGCTGCTATTTCAGGAAGCTGCAATTTCTTGGTGTATTTTTTAAAAATTCTTGGGCATATGGTGCCAAGTGCCCCAATGACAATGGGTGTCCCTGTTACATGTTTCATCCATAATCGCATAGTTTTGGGGGCCAGGTTGCGTTATTTTTGTGATCTTTCATGCTCAGTTCTTTTTCTTCGACTCTGGCGTCTCCCGGTACAGCAATATCAATAAATTGTACGCTTTGTTGTTGTTGTTGTTGTTGTTGTTGTTGTTATTATTATCCCCATGGTCACATGATCAAGAGACGAGGTGGCGCAGTGGTTAGAGTGCAGTACTGCAGGCCACTTCAGCTGACTGTTATCTGCAGTTCAGCGGTTCTAATCTCACCAGGCTCAAGGTTGACTCAGCCTTCCATCCTTCCGAGGTGGGTGAAATGAGGACCCAGACTGTGGGGGCAAGTTGCTGACTCAATTTGCTAAAAAAAATTTGTAAACCGCTTAGAGAGGGCTGAAAGCTCTATGAAGCGGTATATAAGTCTAATAAATAAATAAATAAATAAATAAAATAAAAATTCAAAAGCTTGGCAACTGGAAACCGTTATATTTGTGACGGTTCTAGCCTCCCGGGGTCATATGTTCCCCTTTTGCAACCTTCTGACAAGCAGAATCAATGGGGAAGCCGGATTCACTTAACAACCATGTTACAAACTTAACAAGTGCAGCGATTCACTTAACAACTGTGGGGGGAAAAAAGGGTCACGAAATGTGGCAACAGCTCACTCAATGAACACCTTAGCAGCAAATTCAGTTGTGGTCATAAGTCAAGGACAGAGCCCAGGCTTGTATTTGTCCTGGGCTCATTCCCCCCTGGTTGGGGGGGCTGTGACCCCAAAGGAGCAGCAAGAGGAATGCCTAGAGCAGCCCTGCTTCCATTGTTGCGGCGGTGAAGTTTTAAAGAGAGAGACTGTCCACGCGGCATTTTGAAACTTAAAGCTGATTTCAGTTGCTGCCTGGGGTTACGTATTGTTTTTTTCCCCTTTGCTTTTCGTTTTAATTGACCCATTGGGAATTCATTTTGTGTTTGCAGTGGTGGATGAACTTAGTAAATAGATGTAGGAAGGAATAAGATCCAGGCGGAGCCGTTTCATCCTTTGACCAGGGAATCCACTGGACGCCGTATCGCCTTAGAGCAGTGTTTCTCAACCTTGGCCACTTGAAGATGGGGAAGTGTCTAGGACAGTGTTTCTCAACCTTGTCCACTTGAAGATGTCCGGGACTTCAATTCCCAGAATTCCCCAGCCAGCATTCGCTGGCTGGGGAATTCTGGGAGTTGAAGTCCGGACATCTTCAAGTGGACAAGGTTGAGAAACACTGCCTTAGAGTTTCTGGATTTGCTCACTTAGCAAAATTCAGGTTGTAAATACAACTGGGTGTACGATTTCCTGAACGTCGTGCTGCACCAACGATTCCCCTTTCTGGAAAAACGGGATGAGAAGCACCTGGCCTGAGAATGGAATATTGTGACACATGTTGGCCGTGTTCACACGAGGCACCGAACCAAGGTGCCCCCCCCCGGGCCATGCTTGCTTAACGTTAGGGGTTTTGTAATAGTGGTGAATACGATACCTGTAGCTCAGGTGGAGGAGGAGGGTTGGTTTCCGTTGTGTTTCGTTACCAGGCGAGCTAAGATCTTCAGCGGAGATAGGATGGGGAGTTTCAACTCCAATGAAGATCTTGCCTCGCCTGGTAACAAAAAACTAAACCACAATCTCAGGGAACGAACCTTGTTGGGGAAATCATCTACCGTAGTTTTCGGACTATAAGAGCGTATTCCCAGAGCCGGGAAGACTCGGCTGCGGATCTCCAGAGTTTAGAAGCCGGAGAATAGCAGTTAGACTTATATACCGCTTCCTGGGGCTTTCAGCCCTCTCTAAGCGGTTTAGCGAGTCAGCATATCGCCCCCAACAACAATCCGGGTCCTCATTTCACCCACCTCGGGAGACGGAAGGCTGAGTCAACCAGGAACGAACTCCTGGCACTGAGCAGAGTTAACCTGCAATATTGCAGATAGATAGATAGATAGATAGATAGATAGATAGATAGATAGATAGATAGATAGATAGATAGATAGATAGATAGATAGATGATAGATAGATGATAGATAGATAGATAGATAGATAGATAGATGATAGATAGATGATAGATAGATAGATAGATAGATAGATAGATAGATAGATAGATAGATAGATAGATAAGCATAGCATAGCAATAGCAATAGCAATAGCAGTTAGACTTATATACCGCTTCATAGGGCTTTCAGCCCTCTCTAAGCGGTTTACAGAGTCAGCATATCGCCCCCAACAATCTGGGTCCTCATTTCACCCACCTCGGAAGGATGGAAGGCTGAGTCAACCCTGAGCCGGTGAGATTTGAACAGCCGAACTGCAGAACTAGCAGTCAGCTGAAGTAGCCTGCAGTGCTGCACTCTAACCACTGCGCCACCTCGGCTCTAAGTTATGCTTGGAGCACCGTGGCGGTGGCAGCGCCCTGGCCCTTCAGAGAGAGCTTGTCTCTTGGGGGGGGGGGTGTCTTCAAGACCTATGGACTTCAAGACCCGGCATTCCCACCCACCCACTGACCCGCTCTGTTGGTTCCCCTCCTCTGCCCCTTTATCAGGTTTAGAAGGTTTTATGCAACCCCATCTTGAACTGCTGCCGCTACCACCGCAAGCTTTCCGGAGCAAGCGAGATCCGGTCACCCTTCTTTCCAGCTTTTGGTTACTTAACAGCTGAGCGGCTGCGGGGCTGAGCTGATCTTATTGGGGGCCTGGAGGTCTTTGATTGCAAAGCGGGAGCGAGAGAGAGCTGCTGATGGATGTGTGCGCTGGGGTTATAATCTGGGTTGAAGTAAGAGCCAAGGTGGCGCAGTGGTTAAATGCAGCACTGCAGGCTACTGCTAGATCAGCAGGTCAGCGGTTCAAATCTCACCGGCTCAGGGTTGACTCAGCCTTCCATCCTTCCAAGGTGGGTAAAATGAGGACCCAGATTGTTGGGGGCAATATGCTGACTCTCTGTAAACCGCTTAGAGAGGCCTGAAAGGCCTATGAAGCGGTATATAAGTCTACTGCTATTGCTATATTGCTATTGCTATTGCTATTGAAAGAAGGGCCCTGATTACTGGGGGGCTTAGCATAATGTGGGGATTCTGCAGCCTTTGAGTCTCCAGCTTTCCTAAATGCGGGGGGAGGGGGGAGAGAACCCCAAGCGTGGCAACTTTAAGACACACGGACTTCAAATCCCAGAATCCCCCCCGCCAGCATGCCTAACTTTGTGTTGGAAGAAACGTCCTTCTGGGTTCAGTTCCAAGTGGGGGAAAAGAGACTGGAGACACGGAGGCTGCTTGGAAAGATGGTTTTAATGGTGGACAGGGTCACGTGGCTTGAGCTCCTGAACAGGAAAGGGGGGGGGTCATCAGATGCTTCCAGATGTTGGGTGGAGAAGAAGAAAAAGAGGCAGAGGTGCTGAAAGTCCCTGGTTTTATGCCCTCTCTGGCCTTTGATCTTGAGCTTGCATTCTGATTGGTTGTCAGACCCCCATGGGGCAATGCAGGGGCATCTCTCTAGGCTGCCTTTTGAGTCCAGGTGTGGTTGAGCCTGGCTTCTTCCCAGGTGCCCTGTGGTGAGATGGGTAAAGGGCCGATACTATCATGCCTTAATCCCGTCACCGTGGAGCTGAAGGGTGGAGGTCTTTGTTATGTAGAGTAGACCGGCCCTGGCTTTTTAGTGGCCCATTGAAGGTGGGGGCCATTAAGAGTGAGTCTGCTTCCTGCCTAAAAACATGTTTCTCCATTTCTGATCCAGGGAAAATATAATATTCTGCCTTTTTCAATATTTCCCAGGATATTTCATTTTCCTAGGAGAGGGGGGTGGGTTGTAACTCCCTACACTTGGACAACTCCCAGAATTCAGTGGTTCACTTTTAACAATTGTAGCAAGAATGGTCATAAAATGGGACAAAACAAACGTTTCGCTTAGCAGCATGAATTTTGGCCTCAATCGTAATCGTAAGTTGAGGGAGAAACCGCAGCGCGTTTATGACAGTTGCAGAGTTCCGGGGTCTCGTGATCCCCTTCTGCGACCTCTGCGAGGTTAGTAGAGGAGGGTAGAAATCCTTTAAAGCTTCTCTACCTCATGCAACTCCCGGAATTCCCCAGCCAGCCATAGAAGAAGAATACACGAAGCTCAGGGTCGAACTGTGGGGTCCTTGGTGCCCTCTGAGCTGGGTGATCTTCTAGCAGACGTTTCACGACCCAACTAGGGAACATCATCAGTGCTGGAAGGGAAGGCAGTTTGTGGAGAGGAGGAAGAAGACTGTGGGCTCCTTCCTTGCAGACGTTTCACGACCCAACTAGGGAACATCATCAGTGTTGGAAGGGAGGGGAGATCTGCCCTCTACTTATATACAGTAGCTTGCCCTGCCAGTGTTGGTAGGACTGTTTGGTATTCTTGGTAATCCTTTAATTGTTCTGTTGTTTACATTTAAACTATTTACTGGGGAAAATGCAAGGAAAACTCTCTTTTGGGGAAAGCGTGGCTTGATCCCTGTGGATTCTTCTAAGGCAGTGTTTCTCAACCTTGTCCACTTGAAGATGTCCGGACTTCAACTCCCAGAATTCCCCAGCCAGCGAATGCTGGCTGGGGAATTCTGGGAGTTGAAGTCCCGGACATCTTCAAGTGGACAAGGTTGAGAAACACTGTCCTAGACACTTCCCCATCTTCAAGTGGCCAAGGTTGAGAAACACTGTCCTAACCACTGCTGGGGAATTCTGGGAATTGAAGTCCGGACATCTTCAAGTGGCCAAGGTTGAGAAACACTGTTCTAAGGGGTCAGCAAGTGCCACGCGTGGACTTCCACACTTTGCATTTTCTAGCCCCATAGGTTGGGATTCATTTCTCGAACCATCTATTTACGACTGTATGCTGCAGAGGAACCAGGCGATTTCTGGGTGCAGCTTTGCCGAGGTGTGGCTGGCTGGTAGAGTCCTTGGGATGGTGGCCAAACTAAGGGAGGTCAGAGTCCAGGGGTTGGACGGAGAAGCTTCACGCCATCTTGCTGGATGAGATGATGTGAAAGATAATTAAACTGCTTTCAGTCGTGCTGTTTAGGGAATGCAATAAGTGTGCAGGGTGTGAGAGTCAGACATTTGTCCATGCCTGCCCTTAGAAAAGGATTTGCATGTCATAATTAACACACAAAAAAGCCGTCATGTAACCCCACATGTACAAGTGACACATTTGGCAGCTCATCTTTAAACTAGGTCGGTTGCATCACGGGAACATTGAGCCCTGCGCGGTGCCCTCGGGCTCTGCGTTTAGATTCCCTTAATTTTTGCAGAAAAGTTAAAGGCGCTTTAGCTGAATGAAAGGATTACTATTCCGTTTTAATGGGTATTTTTAAAATGGGAGGAGCGGTAGAAGCCATCCAAGATCCTGGGCCAGATCGAAAGAGGAAAAGTTGCCGAGCAGCGTAAAATTCCTCCTAATTTGGGATAAGTTTACTACAGCTTTTTTTTTTGAAAAATGAATTGTGGTTTGATAATTCGTGGTTTCAACCCCAGCTACTTTCAAGTGGACTTCAACACACAGCTGGCTGGGGGATTCTGGGAATTGGAAGTCCACAGATTTGAGAGAGGCTAAGGTGGAGAAACATGCAGTGTTTTAGAGAATTTTATTTTTAACCTGCAGGGACTAAAGTGTCCGTCAGCTCCCTTTTTCTCTTCCCAAGCTGAATATCCCAATTTCAGACAAGTGGTTGTCCAATCTCTTCTTAAAAATCCCCAGTGATGGAGCATCTACAACATTGTTTCTCAACCGTGGGAACTTTTAAGTCCTGTGGACTTCAACTCCAGAATCCCCCAGCCAGCATAGCTGGCTGGGGGATTCTGGGAGTTGAAGTCCACAGGACTTAAAGTCCCCAAGGTTGAGAAACACTGATCTACAACCTCTTCCGTTCCACTGGTTGTGTCCCCCACTGTTAGGAAGTTCTCCTTAATTCCAAGTTGCTTCTCTCCTGGATTAGTTTCCATCCGTTGCTTCTTGTCCTGAGGTGCTTTGGAGAATAGCTCGACCCCCTCTTCTCTGCGGCACCCCCTCAAATATTGGAATGCTGCTATCATCTGTCTCCCCCACCCACCCCCACACCCACCCCCATCCCAGTCCTTCTTTTCTCTAGATCAGCCAAGCCCAAATCCTGCCACTGGTTCTTCATGTGTTTTTATCTCCAGACAACCTTTAATCATCTTCGTTGCTCTTCTCTGTCCTTTTTTTCAAAGTCTCAACATCTTTCTTTAACGTGAGCAAAGCTGGGTGCGGCATCCCAAAGCGTGGCCTTACTAAGGCTTTATAAAGTGGCAGTAATACTTGGGACCTGCCTCTTTCTCCCACTCCCCAACTGTATAACATACTGTGGGAAGTTATCATCCAGCCCTTTCCCGGAAAAATGAAATATCCTAGGAAATATTGAAAAGGCAGAATATTTCTCTGGATGTGAAAAGAAAGAAACATGCTTTAAAAGACAGAATAGGTGCCTGTAGCTTCCTGCCCCATCCACACTTTGTCAACAGGCCATTGAGAAGGCCAGGCTAGCCCACTTTACATAATAAAGACTTCTCCACTGCAGCTGCAGGGGGAAGGGATATTGGAACGTTACTCAATTCTCCACATGGCATCTGAGACCTCATCTATACCTGGATTCAAAACAGCCTAGAGAGTAGCCCCCAGTTGAAAGACATTTCTTTCAACAGGGCAAAACTCATTTAATTCTCTCGCTTAGCAACAGAAATGTGGGGCTCAACTGTGGTCATAAGTCAGGTAGGACTACTTGTAGAAGCTCACACGTTTCCTTGGGATTTTATCTCTTCCCCCCCCCCCCCCCGTGAAATCCTAAAAGCTCATGGCCACCGCTTCCTTTTTGCGGCTTGCAACCTCCAAACCCACCAGGAGCAGCTCCTATTTTGCGTGGAATCCTTTGCCAACATTGTGCCTGTGACCTACGCTGGATTTTCTTTTCAAGCCCCAAAGTCAGCTCGCACACCACAGAGCAGCAGCTGACTTGTGAGGGATGGCCCACATTTGCAAAATCCCTACGCAGCAGCACAGGAGGCCTGGAAGGGGGCAGGCAGACTGGCTAGCACTTAACACAACACACACACACACCCACAGCACACCCACAGGGAACAACTGTCTGGAAGCAACCACTAGACTTAAAAGACTTAGTATTTTTTTCATTAACAGGCTGCCTTTGGCGGTCAATGCCTGCTCTTTTTGAGATTTTTAAGCCGTTCCAGCCACGTTCCCTACAAAGTATTGTTGGAAGAAATGTCCTTCTGGCTTCAGCTCCAAGTGGGGAAAAAGACACTGGAGACATGGAGGCTGCTTGGAAAGATGGTTTATTGTTGGACAGGACCACGTGGCTTGAGCTCCTGGACGGAAAAGGTGATCACATGCTTCAATGTTGGTGGAGAAGAAGAGAAGGGCTGAGGGAGGGGCTTGCTAGGCTTTTTATACCCTCTTTAGTCCCACCTCTCTGTTTCCTGTTCCTGTGTAAGAAATGTATTCTGATTGGTTGTCAGACTCCCATGGGGCCATGCAGGGGGCTACTCTCTAGGCTGTTTTGAATACAGGTATGAGTTCTCAGATGCCATGTGGAGAGTTGAGTAATATCCCTTCCCCCTACAGCTGCAGTGAGGAGAAGTCTTTATTATGTAAAGTGGGCTAGTCTGGCCTTCTCAATGGCCCATTAACTGGGGATGGGCAGGAAGCTACAGGCAACTATTCTGTCTTTTAAAACATGTTTCTTTCTTTTCACATCCAGAGAAATATTCTGCCTTTTCAATATTTCCTAGGATATTTCATTTTTCTGGGAGAGGGCTGGATGATAATTTCCCACAGCCCCATTTTACAACCTTCCTTGCTGCAGTTGTTAAGTGAATCATTGCAGTTGATAAGTTACTAGCACAGTGAAGTGAATCTGGGTTTCCCCGTTGACTTTGCTTGCCAGAAGGTCGCAAAAAGGGATCAGGTGACCCTGGGGCACTGCGGCCGTCATAAATGTGAACCATCCAAATTTTGAACTCGTGTCCATGAGGATGCTGCAATAATTGCAAAAATAACCATAAGTCACTTTTTAAAAAAAGTCAAGCTCTTCTCCAAAACACTTGAATGCCAGAGAAGGAATGGATGGGAACTGACCAAGGAGAGATTCAACCTGGAAATAAGGAGGAATTTCCCGACAGTGAGATCAATCAACCCACGGAAGAGAAGTTGCCTTCAGAGGTTGTGGGAGCTTCACCCCTGGAGGCCTTCAAGAAGAGACTGGACTGCCATCGGTCAGAAATGGTGTAGGGTCTCCTGCTTGGGTTGGACTAGATGACCTCCAAGGTCCCTCCCAACTCTGTTCATCTGAAGATGAGAGGCCTGAATGCAGCAGCCTCAGTCTTGTGTGTGTATTTGGGGACTTGTGCTAAATCGCTGTGGGGAATTGGCCAGATCTGACGCTAAGGACCTCCTGAAGGAAAGGAGGAACCCGTTGGGCTTGTTTTGACCGTCAGCTGCATAATTTGATTTATGTTAGCCCGGAATTCTACATGGAGCTCATTCTTGACTCCCCTTGGTTTTTTTCCTATAATAGATTTTTATTAGTTTATCGAAGTATAAAATACAAAGAGTGATTTTGAAAAGCAATAGAAAACTAAAGTGGGGGAAGGAGAAAATGTGGAGTAAAGAGAAAAGAAAAAGGCACCGACTTCCAACTCTCTTGAGCACAGTAGAAGATAAACAACATTGCAACCTCAACTATTTACTTTTACACAACATTAGAGGTATAATGCTAGCCAGTCATTTCTGTAGCACCACAACTATCTAATCAGCAGAAACAAAATCAAAGTTTCCTCCCCCCCCCCCATTGCAAGCCAAAAATATGGAAGCAATTTCCAAATAGGAACAAAATTAAATATATTCTCTTCTTTGGATTGAAAAAAAAAAGTCAATCTAGCCATCTCTGCTTCTCCTTCTTTCCCTCTCTCCAGGCCTTCCGAAAAGCCGTCAAAACCTGGCTTTGCCGACAGGCCTGGGGTTGATGAATTCCCCTCCCCTCTCGACCTGTGTGGTCGTGTGATTCTTGGCTATTTTAACTACTTGTATTGTGTTCTATGTTCCCCTTTTCCCCCTTTGAGTTGTTCGCCGGCCTGAGCCCCTCCCGGAGAAGGGCGGCATACAAATAAAATAAATCTAAATCTAAGTGGGTTGCAAACCTCCTTTATCCGAACTTAACGGTTAATTCCCTTCTTTCTCTTCCTCCCACAGGTTTGAATGTAACCTGGGAAGACGCAAAGATGTCGCTTCACAACACCAGAGCCTCGGTGCTCCTGGCCTGGGTAAAGGAGCCCTTCTTTATGGCCGAGAACCTTTTGGAACAGGGATGGGCAATTCATGGCAACGTTAACAGGCTGGTGGACTTCAATTCCCAGAATTCCTGAGCCAGCCAGAATGGCTGGCTCAGGAATTCTGGGAGTTGAAGTCCACTCATCTTAAAGTGAGCGCCTGTGAGACGTGATCGGATGCTTTTACATCTGCCTGAGCTGCTTGGCAGCTCTTCCTGTTTATGGTTTTAGGGTTTATTAGTCATATTTAGCATGGGGAAATAGGATGTGGCTCATTAAATATGGCAACCATCTACTAGAAATAGAAATAAATGCCTTCTTTCGCTAAACTGGGAGCGTTAAAAATGCCTTAAAGTTTGAAAGCGTGGAAACAAAGTGAGCCCTAATGTTGTTTCTGGGCATGGGCCAGAATTTATTAATTCCCCCAAAGAGGGTCCCCTTCCCACACGTTCCTCCAGCTGAGTTTTCCCACCCGGCGTGTATCGTGGCCATCTACCAGCTCCCTCCTTGGCCAGCGTGGCACTCGGCCCCTTGCCAGCCGGCCTCTGAAGTCTCTCTCCTCCTCCGCAGGTGAACAGCCTGAAGCTGGGCGATGCCGTGACTTCTCTGTCTCAGCTCCAGGATTGCAGCCTCTTCCTCAAGATCATCGGCAAAATGTAAGACAGAATCCGGCATTCCTCCCGTGGGCACAGCAATGGCTAAGCCTTTGGTCCTCGGGTGCCGAAAGCACGTGCACACACGTACGCGTGCCCACATCCTTGGTACAACGCGTGCGTCCCCCCCCTCCCCTCCCGTGCCTCGGCCCCCTGCGTATGCGCACGCAACCCCTTCTGCACCCCATTTTGGGCAACCGCAGTATTGATTATTGTTAATTTTAATTTGAATTCTTTTAAATAAATGTGTCATTGTTAATTTTAATTGGGTTTGGGGATATCCTATTCAATTTCTTTTTAACTTTCGTAGTATGTGTTTCTTTTAATGTTGTACTCTGCCCTGAGTCCTTGGGAGAAGGTGGCATATAAATTGAATAAACCTCCTAAAGGAGGGGGGAAAGGAAGGAGAGAAGGAGAAAAGGAAGGAGGGAAGGGAGGAGGGAAGGGAGGAAGGAGAGAAGGAAGGAGGGAATGTAGGCGAGAAGGAAGGGGGAAAGGAAGGAGAGGAGAAAAGAAAGGAGGGAAGGAAGGAAGGAGGGAAGGAAGGAGGGGAGAGAAGGAGGGAAGGGGAAGGAGGGAGGGAAGGAAGGGGAGTAGGAGAGAAGAAACAAGGGAAGGAAAGAGGGAGGGAAGAAGAAGTAGGACCATTGTAAGATAAGATGGATCTATGGGATGTTAAGAAAGCAATCTTCAAGTATATTGTTAACAGTAGGGAAAAATTGTTATACATATTATTAATAACAGTTATGAGATCAAATAATTGTGAATGTATGTATGAAATTGATAAAATTAAAAAAAATTGAATAAACCTAAAGGAAGGAGAAAAGAAAGGAGGGAAGGAAGGAAGGAAGGAAGGAAGGAAGGAGGGAAGGAGGGAAGGGGGAAGGAGGGAGGGAAGGAGAAAAGAAAGGAAGGAGGGAAGGAGAGAAGGAGGGAAGGGGAAGGAGGGAGGGAAGGAAGGAGGGAAGCAGAGAAGGAGGGAAGGAGGGAAGGAGAAAAGAAAGGAAGGAGGGAAGGGGAAGGAGGGAGGGAAGGAAGGGGAGTAGGAGAGAAGAAACGAGGGAAGGAAAGAGGGAGGGAAGAAGAAGTAGGACCGTTGTAAGATAAGATGGATCTATGGGATGATAAAAAAGCAATCTTCAAGTATATTGTCAACAGTAGGGAAAAAAATTGTTATAAATACATATTAATAACAGTTATGAGATCATGTAATTGTGAATGTATAGATGAAATTGATAAAATTAAAAAAAAAATTGAATAAACCTCAACCTCCACCCTGGTGCCCCCCCCCTGGTGCCCCCCCTGCCCACGGCTTTCCTCTCTTTCCAGACACGGCCCAGACGAGGGGCCGGATGTTTCCCAGCAGAGTCTGCCCGAACGGGTGGCCCACGTGGTCGGCTTCCTTCAGAGTAAGTGTTTCCCTCCACCGGAGGATGCTGAGGCCGGGGGGGGGGGGAGGCGTTTCGTGACCCCACAAACACACCCACACACCAAGCACAACACAAACTTTGAAGCTTTCCCTATCAGAGGCTGTGGGCCGTTCCTCTCCCCTCTCCCCTTCCACGCCCCCCCCCTCCCAGCCCTAAACTCTGGCTCTAAGGGTGAAGCTCCTTTTCCTAGTGGCTCTTGTAACTTCAGACGGTCACTAACTGAACGGTTGTAGAGTCGAGGACTAACCTGTAGAACAGCTGCTCAAACCGAAGCCAGATTCAAAGAGCAGCGGCTGTTGGGTCCAATCAAAAGTGGGCCATGGTGGAACTCTTTGGGGGAGGGGGCGGCTCTGGGGTTTCCTGATGTGGGGGGGGGGGCATTTGGGGTTGACTTATGCTTCTCCCACCTGTCTCCTTCCAGAAATCTGCAAGCACAAGGCCTCCCCGCACAGCCTGGTCTCCCAGGAGAAGCTGTTAGCAGCAGAAGAACTGGA
Source organism: Thamnophis sirtalis (assembly GCF_051295495.1). Lineage (NCBI taxonomy): Eukaryota > Metazoa > Chordata > Lepidosauria > Squamata > Natricidae > Thamnophis > Thamnophis sirtalis. The sequence continues at coordinate 730,438 of NW_028261388.1, read as the reverse complement.
GTTAGCCAAGGTGGGGCCGGCTCCTGGGTATTCGTGGCTTTCTGGGTCGGGGGTCCTGGCCTGGGTTAGGCTGGGGTGGGTTGAAGGAAGGCTCAGTCTGGGGGTGGAAGGGACCGGGGTCATTTCTCAGGTGCCGGTTAGGGGAAGCCGGTCAAGAACTATTTATTTCTATCCTGACCTTTATTGTTTTCATGAATAAGGGAGCGAGCATCTCCCACACACTTTCTCCTCTTATTTTACCCACCACAACAACCCTGGCGGGTGGGCTGGGCTGAGAGAGAGGGACTGGCCCAAAGTCTCCCAGCTGGCTTTGCTGCCTAAGGCCGGACTAGAACTCCCCGTCTCCTGGTGATTGGCCCAAAGAAGTTGTGAACGCCCCAACACTGGAAGTCTTTCAGAAAATGCTGGATAGCCATTTGTCTGGAACAGTATAGGGTTCTCCTGCCTAGGCAGGGGGTTGGACTAGAAGACCTCCAAGGTCCCTTCCAACTCTGGTAATCTATTCTATTCTAACTATCATTTACAGATGATATCATTTGCAGGAATTGGTTATGTCTAGTTTAATGAAGAGAAGGACCAGGGGAGACAGGATAGCAGTCTTCCAATATCTCAGGGGTTGCCATAAAGAAGAGGGAGTCAGGCTATTCTCCAAGGCACCTGAGGGCAGAACAAGAAGCAATGGGTGGAAACTAATCAAGGAGAGAAGCAACTTAGAACTGAGGAGGAATTTCCTGACAGTGAGAACAATTAATCAGTGGAACAGAAGTTGCCTCCAGAAGTTGTGAAGGCCCCAACCCTGGAAGTCTTTCAGAAGATGCTGGATAGCCATTTGTCTGGAACAGTATAGGGTTTCCTGCCTAGGCAGGGGGTTGGACTAGAAGACCTCCAGGGTCCCTTCCAACTCTGCTGTTGTATTATTGCTGTATAAAGTTTCCCAGCCGTTTCCTACTTTCTAATCTGGTGCCTTAACCACTAATCCGAACGGAAGGATCAGTTCTGGCTACAGAAACCGAATGATTTAATTTATTAAATTTCATTTATTAAATTCATAGGCCGCCCAATCCTGGAGGACTCCGGGCGGCTTACAATGATACCACACCCTTTGGCCCTGCGTGTCCCGGTGGCGTCTATAGATATTGGATCTGCCCCCCCCCCCCTGCCCAGGGGTCTGGCCATGATGTGGGGCGCTTGGCGGCTACTGAGGCAGAGAGAATTCTGTTGCTGATCATGGTTTTACCCCTCGTTCTGAATGGATGATGGTCCGTTTCCCCGTGCCTGGTGCATTTGCTTTTAACTTCTATTGTTCCTGCTTCTTGTGAGTCGTTGAGATGAAAGTAATTATGATTGGCGGTTGGTGGAAAGGGACCCAAGGCCAAAACATCTGGCGCAAGAGGGCTCTTAAGACCAGACCTGTCAGGCCTGAACAACCAGGCGTTCAAGCTAATCACTTTAGTACAGTGTTTCTCAACCTTGGCAACTTGAAGATGTCCGGACTTCAAGTCTCAGAATTCCCCAGCCAGCATTGGCTGGCTGGGGAATTCTGGGAGTTGAAGTCCGGACATCTTCAAGTTGCCAAGGTTGAGAAACACTGATCTAGAATATGAAAGTCTGCATAAAATTCCTTCCTATGCAAGGATTGAGGAACATTTGAAGTGTCTAGGACAGTGTTTCTCAACCTTGGCAACTTGAAGATGTCCGGACTTCAACTCCCAGAATCCCCCAGCCAGCATTCGCTGGCTGGGGAATTCTGGGAGTTGAAGTCCGGACATCTTCAAGTTGCCAAGGTTGAGAAACACTGCTTTAGTATGTTCTGCCTATAATGTGGGAACCTGGCCACACAGGTGTTCCTGGGGAACAGTTCCCATAGGCTCCAAAGAACTGAAGTGGGGGCAGCCCTAGCCCTTTCGGGGTTCCACAATGACCCCAGGCCATCCCTGTTCTTGATCCCTCCTCCGTCATCAATTGGGTCTTTCCTAACAAGACCTGCCATTCACCGCGAATATGTGGGGGAGCCCTGCAAAACAGCATCCCTTTTCCCACCCCCATCGCTCCAGAGGGACATCCTGGTTGACAGGGTGGGAAGTCCCCGAGGGGACCCAGAAAGCCAGGATAGATGCATCACCCCCCACCCCGAGCCCTCCAGAAGCATCGGCCCTGCCTTCCTAGGCCTGGCCTGAGCCCCGCTTGAAGAGGGTCCGGAGCCCCCTTCATCCAGGGTCTTCTGGATGGAGCTGGGAACCTTCCACCTTCTCTCCACCTTATTATTTTTCAATTACAGAACTAAATCTTCCACCTTCCCTTCTGCCGCGTGTCGTCTGGGCACAAACACCTCTTTTGCCACATCTCCCACCTTCATAGGAACATTATTTCCCGACGTTTAGTATTAGAATATATCGGGCACTTAAAAATGTTATAGGACTCTCCATTTTCCTTCTATCTTCTAGTAATAATATATCAACATTAAACATTCTCCTTATACACACACTAACCACTTTCTTCTTCTTTGTGTCTCTCTCACCTTCTCAACCAAACCTTTGGGGGAAGTTCCCCCAAAGGGTCACACCCAGGGATGGCCTCCTGAGTAGGGGTGCACCACCTCCTCCTTTAAGGTGGCTGAAAGCAGCCCCTTCACCAGAAGTTGGGCCCGGCCCCATGTGACACCCCCCACCCCTCGGATACTGAGCCGAGGTGGTGCAGTGGTTAGAGTGCAGCACTGCAGGCTACTTCAGCTGACTGCTAGTTCTGCAGTTCGGCTGTTCAAATCTCACCGGCTCAGGGTTGACTCAGCCTTCCATCCTTCCGAGGTGGGTAAAATGAGGACCCGGATTGTTGGGGGCAATATGCTGACTCTCTGTAAACCGCTTAGAGAGGGCTGAAAGCCCTATGAAGCGGTATATAAGTCTAGCTGCTACCCCCACCCCCAGGGAGGAGGCCCTGGCCAGCCAGGAGAGGGCTGGGCCCAGGTGCCCAAGCTCCCTGCCCATTTCCTCCTCGGGACGGACAGGTTGAAAGTCTTCCCAGGGGTCTTGGGTCGGAATCAGAGGTGCGTCGCCATCTGGTGGAGCTCCCGCCTCCCCTTCCGCCCCTGTCCGGAGACCCCCCTCCAGGTGACTCTCTTGTCTCTCTCTGCTCTTCCCAGGTGGTGATGCTGCTCTTGTACTACGCTTCCATGAGCGATAGGATTCCTCGGGAGTGGACCACGCTCGAATACGACCTGCAGGTAAGGGAGATCTCCTTCCGGGTCATCTGGGTGGCCGTGCTGCCTTTTCCCTCCGCAGGCACCCCCTTGAGCTGCCTCCCGTCAATTCAGCCCTGTGGGTAGGCCTTCCCTTACAACAGTCCGCTTAGTGACCGTTAACAACGGAGCTGAAAAAAAGTAAATTACGGCCGTTTCCCCACACCTGACCGTTGCTGCGTCTGCGTGGTCACGCGATCAAATTTGGATGCTTCCGCAACTGACTCCTATTCATGACGGTTGCCGTATCCCGGAGCGGCGTGTTCCCCTTCTGACCAGCAGAGTCCGCGGGGAAGCCGCGGTTCACTGAACAACGGTGTTACTAACTGAACAAGTACAGCGATTCACTTAACGACTAAAGTAGCAAGAAAGGTCATAAAACGGGCAAAAGGCACTTAACAACTGCCTTGCTTAGCAGTGGAAATTTGGGCCTCCATTGAGGTTGTAAGTCAAGGACTGTTCCTAGTTCTCCAGGTTTGGAGGATAAAGTTTGGGGAGGGCAGCGCCCCCTGTGAAAAGTGCGTTGAGGCCTGGCGTGGGGCCGTGGGCTCAGTCTAATTCCCTTTGCCAATCCTTCTCTGGATAACTAAAAAATAATATTATTTTTTGTCTGTACCCCTTTCCCTCATTTGAGTTGTAAGCCGCCCTGAGTCCCCTTCGCGGGAAAAGGGCGGCATATAAATATAATAAATCAAATCAATCAATCAAATAACTGGGGTGCTGCCTGTCTCCCCCTCTGATCCCCAGGCGGAGATGGCCAAGTTCCTGAACTTCATGCTCTACAACGAAGACTGCCTGAGCGAAGATCTGGAGAACTTCCTCCAAAAGAAAAGTAGGTGCTGGGGGAACCGAGACGCTTGCCTGCTTTGACCGGGAACTCCGTGTTGACCGACAGAAGAGAAACTTTGTCGCTAAGGGATAAACGGTGGGCTCTCTGAGCCGGGGGGTTTCCTTGCAGACATTTCATGACCCAACTAGGGAACATCATCAGTTCTAGAAGGGAGGGGAGTTTCCAGAGAGAAGGAGGAGGAGAGGGGGAATGGGAGGAGGAGGGGAGGACTGTGGGGTCCTTGGTGCTCTCTGAGCTTGGTGGTTTCCTTGCAGACATTTCATGACCCAACTAGGGAACATCATCAGTGCTAGAAGGGAGGAGGAAGAGGAGGAGGAGAATAGGAGGAGGAGGGAGGAGGAGGAGGAGGACTGTGGGGTCCCTGGTGCTCTCTGAGCCGGGGAGTTTCCTTGCAGACGTTTCGTGACCCAACTAGGGAACATCATCAGTGTTAGAAGGGAGGAGGAAGAGGAGGAGGAGGAGGGAGAAGGGAGGAGGAGGAGGAGGACTGTGGGGTCCTTGGTGCTCTCTGAGCCTGGGGGTTTCCTTGCAGACGTTTCATGACCCAACTAGGGAACATCATCAGTGTTAGAAGGGAGTGGGGTTTGGAGAGAGGAGAAGTGGTGTGTTCTTGGTGGTTTCCTTGCAGATGTTTCGTGACCCAACTAGGTAATGACTAGAGCATGGATGCTGTTCCCTAGTTCCCTTGTCATGGCACGGAAACCCCCAATCGGAGAGCATCCAGGGCCACACAGAATGGGACTTGTAGTCCAGAGTGTCTGGAGGCCACTAAGTGGAGAAGATCGGGATGGCTTCACTCTTATAAATGAAGGATGCTACAGCAGAGACGCCCATCATGGCTTCCCTCTTTAGACTCCCAGCCTGTCAGTCATTTCATCTGGCTGACCCTGTCTCCGTTTTCCTCCTCCTCCTCCTCCTCCTCCTCCTCCTCCTCCTCCTCCCTCCACTTGGGTCCCTGTAAAGCTCTCGCTCGTTTGTCACTTTCTCCGAGACAAAGCAGCTCCTGGCGTCTTTGGCAGTGGGAGATTTCCTCCAGCTGTAAAACTGGTTTTTTAAAATAAACCTCTTAGGAGGGGAACAACCAGTTGAATGGAAGTCCGAGCATCTTCTCAGCCCTGTTTTGCCTCACGGCCTGCCTGCTCTCCTCTGTCCCCCAGTGCCAGCGCCCTCGAGTTCCTCCAGTGCCAGCTCAGAAGAGACCACCCCACCGAAACGAGGGGTGCCTTTCCTGAAGTTACACAAGATCGCCTCTTCTTCCGGCATGAATAAGTAAGACCTGAGGGGGAGTTTGTCACTTTACTTTATTTTGTGTTGTGTGTGTTGTGTTTTACTTTTACTTTACTTTTACTTTACTTTTACTTTACTTTTACTTTACTTTTACTTTACTTTTACTTTACTTTTACTTTACTTTTACTTTACTTTTACTTTACTTTTACTTTACTTTTACTTTACTTTTACTTTACTTTTACTTTACTTTTACTTTACTTTTACTTTACTTTTACTTTACTTTTACTTTACTTTTACTTTACTTTTACTTTACTTTTACTTTACTTTTACTTTACTTTTTACTTTACTTTTACTTTACTTTTACTTTACTTTTACTTTACTTTTACTTTACTTTTACTTTACTTTTACTTTACTTTTACTTTACTTTTACTTTACTTTTACTTTACTTTACTTTACTTTTACTTTACCTTTTACTTTACTTTTACTTTACTTTTACTTTACTTTTACTTTACTTTTACTTTACTTTTACTTTACTTTTACTTTACTTTTTACTTTACTTTTACTTTACTTTTACTTTACTTTTATTTTACTTTTTACTTTTACTTTACTTTTACTTTACTTTTACTTTACTTCTTTTACTCTACTTTTACTTTTACTTTACTTTACTTTTTACTTTACTTTTACTTTACTTTTACTTTACTTTTACTTTACTTTTACTTTACTTTTACTTTACTTTTACTTTACTTTTACTTTACTTTTACTTTACTTTTACTTTACTTTTACTTTACTTTTTACTTTACTTTTTACTTTACTTTTTACTTTACTTTTTACTTTACTTTTATTTTACTTTTTTACTTTACTTTTTACTTTTACTTTACTTTTACTTTACTTCTTTTACTCTACTTTTACTTTTACTTTACTTTTACTTTACTTTTACTTTACTTTTACTTTACTTTTACTTTACTTTTACTTTACTTTTACTTTACTTTTACTTTACTTTTACTTTACTTTTACTTTACTTTTACTTTACTTTTACTTTACTTTTTACTTTTACTTTACTTTTACTTTACTTCTTTTACTCTACTTCTTTTACTCTACTTTTACTTTACTTTACTTTTAACTTTACTTTTTACTTTTACTTTACTTTTTACTTTACTTTTACTTTACTTTTACTTTTATCTTACTTTTATCTTACTTTTATCTTACTTTTACCTTTACTTTTACCTTTACTTTTATTTTACTTTTACTTTTACTTTTATTATTTTACTTTACTTTATTTTATTTTATTTTATTATTTTTAATACAAAGCGGCAAATATCTCCACCACATGTTCCTCCTCCTGTGTTCCCCACCACAACAACCCTGGCGGGTGGGCTGGGCTGTGCTGGGAGAGAGGGACAGGCCCAAAGTCTCCCAGCCGGCTTTCCTGCCTAAGGCCGGACTAGAACTCCCCGTCTCCTGGTGATTAGCCCAGAGTCGCAAAAGGGGATCGCATGGCCCCGGGACAGTGTCACTCACGTCGTAAGTGTGAGTCAGTTGTCAAGTATCTGAATGAAAATCATGTGACCCTTCAGGGGTAGGGTCACATGATTTTCATTCAGATACTTAACGGTCACTAAGTGAGGAGTTGCGTGTCATGGACCACCTGTGCCTCTTCCGTCCCTTCTTAGAGAGAGAATTTTAACCCCCTGCTTCTTCCGGACAGGCTGTTCCCTGGCTCCTCCTCCCCTTCCTCCTCCTCCCCCGTGGGGGAGATCATGCAGACCCCCCAGTTCCAGATGCGGAGGATGAAGAAGCTGCTGGAAACCGAGCGAGAGAACCGCGACGACCTGGAGCGCGAATTGGCCGAGAACCGGAAGCTCATCGATGAGAAAGGTGGGGGCGGGGGGGAGAGCGGAGGCCACCCAAGCAGCCCGCCCTCAAGGGACTACAAAGCCCCTGTGGCGGCAGCAGAGCAGGGAGGGGCCCGGGCCGTTCCCGGCCACGGTTGCGTTCCCCTCCTCCTCCTCCTTCCTGGGGCTCTGAGGGGGGCTTTGTGCTCTTTGCGTAGATACGCGGATCCTGGTGATGAAGCAGCGCATCGACCGGCTGACCCTCCAGCAGGAACGGCAGGCGGCCGCGGATCAGCTGGAGCCCAAGGAGATGGAGGAGCTCCGGGACAAGAACGAAAGGTCCGCCCTGGCTTTTTCTACGGGGCTCCAAAAGGGGAGCCCAGAGGTAGCAGAATGACAGCTGGGAGGGACCCTGGAGGTCTTCTAGTCCAACCCCCTGCTCAGGCAGGAGACCCTAGACCCAGGTTGGCTTCTGCAACGTTATCCGGGGACATTTGTGAGACCATTTTGCTCTCCGGTCTCTTCTTGAAAACCTCCAGCGATGGAGCAGCCACAACCTCTGGTGGCAAGCAGTTCCAGGGGTTAATTGTCCTCACTGTTAGGAGATTTCTCCTTAGTTCCAGGCTGCTTCTCTCCTTGATTACTTTCCATCCGTTGCTTCTCGTCCTGCCTTCCGGGGCCTTTGGAGAAGAGGTTGAGTCTCCCTTCTTTGGGGTAACAGCCCCTCAAATACTGAAAGATGGCTATCGTGTTCCCTTCGCCTTTCTCTTCCGTAGAGTCTCCCCTGGCCCTCCTCTTCATCAAAGTAGCCAGGCCCAGTTCCTGCAACCATCCTTCGTGTGTTTTAGCCTCCAGTCTCCTAATCCAGTGTTTTTCAACCTTGGCAACTTGAAGATGTCTGGACTTCAACTCCCAGAATTCCCCAGCCAGCATTCGCTGGCTGGGGAATTCTGGGAGTTGAAGTCCAGACATCTTCAAGTTGCCAAGGTTGAAAAACACTGTCCTAATCATCCCTCTTGCTCTTCTCTGCTCTCTTCCCAAAGTCTCCACGTCTTCTTACGTCATGGAGACCAAAACTGAATGCCGTTTTCCCAAGTGTGTTGGTGGATGAATTACCAATACCAAACCCACCCCCCTCTCCCCCCTGCTCCCCGCCCTGTGGCCGCTCCTTT
>NW_028261388.1:657222-721922 GCF_051295495.1 Thamnophis sirtalis | reverse complement strand
GGGAGGGGCTTGCTGCAAAAGGGGGTCACGTGACCTCAGGACGCTGCGACCGTCATAAGTACGAGTCAGTGGCTGAGCGGCTGAGTTTGGATCACGTGACCCTGGGGTGACCCTGCGGCAGCGGTCGTAAGTGTGAAAAACGGTCCTACGTCACTTTTTCAGTGCTGTTGTAACTTTGACTGGTTAGTGAGTGAACCGTTGTAAGTCGAGGACCATCCGTGGTGGCCAGCTCTCCTTAGGGCCTGGGGGCTGCTCCTGAATGGCCGTGTGTTTCCCCCCCCCCCAGCCCTGTCCGCTCCTGACCACCATCACGGACGAAGAGGTGATGACCGGAGACCCCAAGGAGACCCTCCGAAGGGCCACCATGCTGCCCCTCCCAGATTGTCGAGGGCCCCAGCACCGCCGCAGCACGCTGAGTGCCGCCTGGGGGCACGGGGGGGTCGCCACGCGGCAGCAGCGGAAGCGCCTCTCGGACGAACCCCAGATGGGGCCAGGGACCCCCGAGGTGAGCAGCTGTGGGAGAGGCTGGGAGGATCGGGGGGCCCTGCTGACACGGGAGGGCCGACCTCTGGACCTCCCCCCTCTGCTGTTGGGGAGGGGCTCTGGGGAGGACGGTGGGCAGGGTCCTTCCATGCACCAGCATCAGCCTCTTGGTGGTCAAGGGGGGGCCCAGCGTAGCTCCTGGGCTGTCTGTCATGTTGGTCACCACGACACAAAAAGGATGCGGAGACTCTGGGAAGAGGGCAGAGAGGAAGAACGGTTGCAGGAAGTGGGCATGGAAGGGGAGGACCAGGGGAGACAGGAGAGCAGCCTTCCAGTGCTTGAGGGAGGGGCTGCCCCAGAGAGGAGGGGGTCAGGCTCTTCCCCAGAGCCCCCCAAGGCCAGAAGAGGAAGAATGGATGGAAACTGACCAAGGAGAGATTCAGCCTGGAAATGAGGAGGAATTTTTAACAGTGAGAACCATCAACCCACGGAAGAGAAGTTGTGGGGGCTTCATCCCTGGAGGCTTTCAAGAAGAGGCTGGACTGGCATCCAGTCAGAAACGGTGCAGGGTCCCCTGCTTGGGCAGGGGGTTGGACTAGATGACCCCCAAGGTCCCTTCCAATTCTTAAAAACAGACAAAGAACGGTTGCAGGAATTGGGCTTGTCTAGTCTAGGGGAAAAAAGAAGAACTGGGGCAAGATGATAGCAGCCTTCCAATATCTGAGGGGCTGCCCCAAAGAAGAGGGACGGGCTCCATCTATCCTCCTGCCCCCTGAAGGCAGAACAAGAAGCAATGGATGGAAACTAATCAAGGAGAGAAGCAAGCTGGAATTTAAGGAGAAACTTCCTAACGGAGGACAATTAATCAGCGGAGCAGAAGTTGTGGCTTTTAAGAAGACGCTTGCCTGGAATGGTCCAGGGTCTCCTGCTTGAGCAGGGGGTTGGACTAGAAGACCTCCAAGGTCCCTTCTGACTCTCTTCTCCTGCCATCAGCTGCCCAGGGAGGGAGGCTGAAGCCGTTGAAATCCCACCTCTGCCCCCTCTCTTCTTTTTGTAGGTCAAGAAATCCTCCACTTGCTTCCCCCGGCCCCAGACCCCCAAAGGGAGGACCGAGGATCGCAAGCAGGGACCCCCGGCGGGGGACAAGAAGAGCAGAGGCCAGCCAGCGGACAAGCAGGTGAGGCCCCCTGGGGAGGGGGTTGCAGGGGTGGGGGGGGTGGGGGTCACCAGGGGACTCATAAAAGTGGTCCCTCCTCCCCGCTTAGAGCCCCCCCCCCCGTGGTCACTTTAAGACTCGTGGACTTCAACTCCCAGGTGTGGCTGGCTGGGGGATTCTGGGAGTTGAAGTCCACAAGTCTTAAAGTGATCACGGTGGGGGAGTCTCGATCTCGGAGCATATTCAGAGATCCTCCCAGGGGGGGGATCTTCTCCATGGCGCTTTCTCCTTCGGGGGTGCTGGGAACGGAGCCCACATCCAGTCCTTGGGTGTGAAGGGGGGCGGGAAAGGCGGTTTGATCGGCGTTCAAACAATTGGGGGCTGTTCCTTTCATCGGTTTAATGGGTTGAAGGGCGAGGTCAGCCCCTCCCTCTCGAATCGGTGGCCCCCCACAGCACAGCTGGAACTTCTGGCTGGTTGGGAATCCAGGCGAAGGGAATCTCTGTAGCTCCGGGTTGGGCCCTGGGGTCCTAGGGGGTCTCTTGAGTGCTCGGCTTTCTTGTAAGACGTCTCATGACCCAACTAGGTAACTTCATCAGGGCTATTGGGGGGGGTTGCTCTCTGTAAACAAGCTATTTGTATATCAACGGAGAGCAAATAACGCTCAGGAAGAAAACAGACCAGCTCAGAGAGCGTTAAAAACCAAAGCCCACCCTCCTCCTCCTCCTTCCCTCCTCCTCCTTCTCTTTCTCCTCCTTCTCTTCTTCCTCCTCTTCTCCACAAAACTCCCCACTTCAGCACTGACGTTGTTCCCTAGTTGGGTCATGAAACATCCTCTAGAAAACCACCAAGGTCAGAGAGCCCCAAGGATCCTACTGTCTTCCTCCTCCTCTTCCTCAACCTCCCTCTTCCTCCTCCCTCCTCTCTCCTCCCTTCTCCCTCCTAGCACTGATGATGTTCCCTAGTTGGGCTATGAAACGTCTGAAAAGAAAACCGCCAACATCAGAGAATACCAAGGACCCCGCAGTCCTCCTCCACCTCTTTCTTCTTCCCTTTCTCCGTCTATTTCTCCTCCTCCGTCTCTCCTCCTCCTCCTCCTCCTCCTCCTCCTCCTCCTCCTCCTCCTCCTCCTCCTCCTCCTCCTCCTCCTCCTCCTCCTCCTCCTCCTCCTCCTCTCTGCAATCCCCACTCCTTTCTAGCACTGATGATGTTCCCTAGTTGGGCCATGAAACGTCTGAAAAGAAAACCACCAACATCAGAGGGAGACCAAGGACCCCACTGTCCTCCTCCTTCTCCTCCTCCTCCTCCAACGTGAAACCTATTTTGCTTCTCCCCCCCCCCCCAGTCTGACAGGCGTCACTCACTGGCCTTCAGCATCCTGAACACCCCGAAGAAACTGGGGAACAGCCTCTTGCGCCGTGGGGCCAATCGGAAGGTGACTCCCAAGAATTCCCCTCGGAGCGGCAGCCGGAGGTCTCCACGGAACGCCGCGCCCTCGAAGGGCAAGGTGAGGGGGGGTGGGGAGGGAGCCCCAGGTGGCCACGACTGGCGTGCCCCCCACCCCCCGTAGCACCCCACATGCCCACCCCTCCCCTCCCCCTGCCTCCCCCACCCCAGATCTGAGCAGAAGGCCCTTTCAAGCCCACATTTGTGTGGGTCCGTGTGTTTAATTGACACCCTAATGATACACGCAGTCCTCGACCTACGGCAGTTCACTTACTAACTGCTCAAAGTTATGGCAGAGTCCCTGGAGCCACTTACAGGGTCCTGCGGTCACATGACTGTGATTGATGGGTGGATTTCCCGTTTCTGGCTTTGCTTTGGGGTCCCTGGAAGAAGAAGAAAAAGAAAGGCCATAAAATCAAAATGTTCTCCTGATGAGCTGCTTAAGGACCGGACTTACGACCATGTGTACAGTCGTAAGTCGAGGACTCCCTGTACTGAAAGCAAAAAAGGGGAGGGGGAGGCCTCTCTGTCGGTGTAGAGAAGGATCTTGATTTTGGGGGGGGGGTTCAGCCCTTCCCCAACGGCAAGAGAGGCCCAACCGGCCCTGATTCCCAACCGGGTGAGGCTCTTTGATCCCCCTCCCCACACTGGGCCTGTGGTCCGGAGCCCCCCCCCTGCCCTTCTCCCCCCCCCCTCCCCAAATGGGGCCCTTCTGAGCCTCCTTTGCTTCCACAGGTCTCGGGGGCGGCCACACCAGGCAAGTGGTGTTGCATGCAGCCTTTCCTGTCTGGGCCTAGGGGAGACACACGGGGGTCCTCCTCTCACCTCTCCCCCCCCTTCCCCAAGTGGGGGGTGGTGGTTTTTCTGGATGGAAGCACTGGAGGGGGGGTGCGCACACGGTATCTCACTCATCTGTCACACGGCTGGCTGGCTGGCATGAGCGGATTCCCAGGCCTCTGCGCTGCTCCGCCGGGAGTTTGGGGTTTTTTTTGGGGGGGGGTGTGAGTAGGAGGATTTCCCCCAGGCTTGTCTCCGGCTTCTGGTGGCCTCCCCTCCCTCCTCAGCCCTGCCAGCCCCCCAACTCCCCCTCCTCTTTCTCCCCTGCAGGCCAACTCCAAGTCCCAGAAGGGGAAGTTCTAGCGGTCTTCGCTCCGGCTGCCGGTTCAACCATCTTCCCTCTGTGCCCAGAGGAAAGGGAGGAGGGGGCTGCTGCCCCTCAGCCGCTGCCAGCCCCTGCGTCCCCCTGCAGCCCCTCCCCCTGCCTCAAGCAGGCCTAGGAGCTTGGCCTTCTCCTCGCCTCCCTCCCTGTCCCAGCCTGGGTGGAGCAGGGAGACCTCCCATTCACCGGCTCTTGGGAGTGCAGGTGCCTTCCTTCTCCCCCTCTCCCTTCTTCCTTTTCCTCCTTTCTCCCTTCCCCCTTTCACCCTGTGCCCCACGCCTTTCCTTTCCTGCTTTTCTCCTTCCTTCCTTCCTTCCTTCCTTCCTTTTCTTTCTTTCCTTCCTTCCTTCTTTCCTTCCTTCCTTCCTTCCGTTTCCTTTCTCCCTTCCCCCTTTCACCCTCTGCGCCACTCCTTTCCATCTTTTCTCCTTCCTTCCTTCTTTCTGTTTTTCCTTTCTTCCCTCCTTCCTTTCTTCCCCTCCTTTCTCCCTTCCCCCTTCACCCTCTGCCGCCACTCCTTTCCTTTCCTGCTTTTCTCCTTCCTTTCTTCCTTCCAATCTCCTTCTTTCCTTCCTTCCTTCTCCTCCTTTCTCCCTTCCCCCTTTCAGCCTCACCTTTCCTGCTTTTCTCCCTCCTCCTTTTCTTCCTTTCCCCTCCTTCCCTTCCTTCCTCTTTCTCCCTTCTCCTCGCCCCACTCCTTCGGGACCATGCGGTTGGCATCCCGAGGCCTTTTGTTGGGAGGGGGGGGGGCTCCTGCCGATTCCCCCCCCCCCCTGGCAGTCTTGTCCGTTCTCCTGGGAAGGCCAAGAGGTGAGAAGGGGGGGGGTCCCCTCTTGTGCTCCTGCTTCCCACCCTTGGGCCTTCTGGAAGCACCCGGAGATCGTGCGTCCCTGGCAGAGGATGGGGAGGGGGGGGAGGGACCTCTGCCATTCCTTTCGGGAGGGGGGGGAGGGACAGCACACGCCTCTCTTTCTGCCACAGCTTTACTTAGCACCCTTGCTTCGTATCGCAATCCGTAGAGCCCAGGTGGGGGCCGGGGGAGGTTTCCAGGTGGGGCTGTTCCAGAAACCCCCCCTGGAGCAGGGAGGCAGTCAGGGTGGGGGTGGCCCTGGCTGACAGATCGGAAAGGGGGGGGGGTCCTGGGCCAGGGCCGGCTGGGTCTGGAGAACAGTCCCAGCCCTCAACCGGAGACCCCCCCCCCAAGTGGACGGTGAGAGGGAGACCCCGATGGAGGGAGGCTCCCGGGCTGAAAGGGGGGGGCCACCACCTGGGGTCTTCCCCTGCTTGCAACCCTCTACTACTCGCCTTTGTAGAGACTTTAGCAGGAAATGTGTCATTTTAAATAATGTTTCTACTTGTAAATAAATGGTATTTTTCTCCCAAGAGTGGCTGGAGTGAGGCTTTGCAGCCGGTCTCTCTCTCTCTCTCTCTCTCTGCCTGCTTAGGGAATGGGGGGTGGGTGGGTGGGACTTTCAGCCTCATAATCGCCTTCGGGGACTGGGCAGGGCTGACCTGCAGAGGAAGGCTGGCCAAAGAGCCCCTTCTCCTGCCCGTCCGACAACCCTCTCAAGGACCTTTCTGGGGTCTGGTACAAAGGAGAAAAATCTCCTCCTGCAGGTGAAATCAAACCTGCAGGGAGAAAAAAGGTATTTGATTTTACACATTTGGGATTCCTGTGCAGAATTTAGAACGGAACGGGGTACAGAATACAGAACTTAGAAATGGAAATAAATAGAATTCTCTATTGGCCAAGTGTGGCAATTTGTCTCTGCTATAGAAGCTCACTCTGTACATATAAACAGCAAGGAATGGCTCATAAACTCATAGTTTACAATCGTAAGCAAAGAATTGATAAACCAAGACAAAGCATGGGGGAAAAAAGTTCCTTCTTTTATAGGACGTGTGTCCAACCGTGGCAATTTTTAAGACCTGTGGACTTCAGTTCCCAGAATTTCCCCAGTCGGCTTTAAGGCTTGGACTTCGGTTCCATCAAAGTTGCTTTAATACTTTTGGTTTACAGGCTCAGAAATGCATCCAGGAACCTCACCTGCATAATTGAAGGAGATAAGAGATCTCAACAAGGCTTATTTGAGAATATTAAGGAAGAAATGAAGAACGTTAAGAGAACTAGTTTTCTTTCACCGGCTTTTAAGGCCTTGCGGGGGGCCTTGGTGAAGGAGCCAGCTTCCTTCTCAGATTAGATTAGATTAGATTTAGTTTATTTGTATGCCTCCCTTCTCCGGGAGGGACTCAGGGCGGCGAACAACTCGAAAGGGGATACAAACACAATACACGTAATTAAATACACAAGAGTCATACAGGGGCTGACCTCCTCTGGGGCTGCCCAGGGACCCCCGAGGGTCTCCCTTTGACTTCTGGGTACGGACCTGTATTCTGCCCCAAGGGGAGATCCAGAAGTCAGCAGACTTAACAGCAACTTACAAACATGCCTTTTCCAAAGAGAGGATTTTTTTTTTGGAGGGGGGGGACCTTTTAATGCAAATATTGTGGAATGTTGCCCAATATGGGTAGTCCTCGACTTACGACCTACCTGAAAAATGGGACTTGCGACCGAATCAGAAGTTCCTGCAGTCCCTGTTTCCCCCATCATCCTTGTCACGTTTTCAGGACTGTTGGCAACATCCAGAGTCAGTTTTATGACCGTTTTTCCAAAAACCAGGATTTGATTTTGAGGTTTTGGCCAAAGAGCATTCATTCATTTCATTTTATTATATTTATATGCTGCCCTTTTCCCCCGAAGGGGACTCAGCCTTGGCGAACATCGGACTCACACTTGTGACCACTCTTCAAAAGAACCCCGTCTTACAACTCCAACGGTAGTAGGTGGGCTTCCTGTCGAGGACCCTCTGTAAAGATTTCTTCAGCCGACAGGGCCCTCAAGTCCCACGGGGGGTCCAGGTGGGCAGGGGGACCCCGGAGCCCCCTGGGAAGGATGGGCAGAGGGGTTTCTCCCGGGGGAAGGCAGCAAGGAAAGCCCCCTCCCCACACTCCAGAACTGCCCTCTGTGCAACCCCTTAAGGGGGGGGGTCTCCCTCTTCTCAGACCAGCCAAAGTCCTCGACTTACAACCACAAGAGCCCACATTTTCTGCTGCTAAGTGAGACATTGGTTCAGTGCCCTATTTTACGACTTTGTTGCCACAGTTGTTAAATGAGTCGCTACAGTTCTTAAATTAGTGCCCCAGTTGTTAAGTGAATCTGGCTCGTCCGCTTGTCAGAAGGTCGCAAAAGGGGATCCCGTGGCCCTGGGACACTGCAGCCGTCATAAATATGGGTCTGAATTTTGATCTCGTGACCACAGGAATGCTGCAACGGCCGTTAAGAGTGAAAAACAGCCGCAAGTCACTTTTTTTCAGGGCCGTTGTAACTTTGAATGGCCACTTAAGTGAACTGTCGTAAGTCGAGGATGACCTGCAGTGCAGGCATGGACACAAGAGCTGGGGGAGGGCTGCCGAGGGGGGCTCCCTTCGCTCACGGAAATGCTGGAGTTGGTGGGAAATTGCAGCTTGTCCCCCCCCTTTTGAGCCCTCCACCCCCCCCGTCTCCCCCGCATGGAAAAAGGACAACATGGTGGGGCTTAGAATTCGGGGTTTTAATGAATTTTGTCGGTCGGAGAGGAAACATTTTTCAGAAACGGATGGAGAAATTTCTCCCTTTCCAATCGGAGCTCTTCCGTTTCTCCGTAATTTTTCTTTCTTAAGACGGGGTGCAAGTCCGGCTCCTTCGGGCAGCCGCATTAATTCGAATTTCACACGGGACAAGACAAAAACTTAAAGGCTTTGAATCTTCGGCTGCGTTTCCAGGAATCGGGTCCTCCCAGCTCAGCCTCAAGTTTTGTCCTGGCCGTTTTATTTCTCTATTAAATTCTGTTTTTTTTTTTATTACACAGACAACAATGGGAAAGGGAGAAGATGGGAAAAAAAGGGGGGGGAGGGGAAACCCATCTTCACATACAATATGTCGTTTGATCACAGGTGCATCCCTACTAAGTTTGTACATCCCGTGTCTCTCTGTTGTGTATTTAATAAACACCACAATAAGCTAGGGTTTAAAAAAATAAAAAAAATAAAAAAAACAAGAAAAAAAAGGGTGGGGGGAGGAGGGGGATGCCAAAAAGGACAAAAAAAAGGTCCAAAAAGGGGAAAAAAGAAAGAAAAAAGAGAAAAAAAGCCATCATCCCATGCAGCATGTCGTTTGGTTACGGTTGTTTTAACATCTACATCTTCATATAATATTTACCATCTCATATTTCCTCTAATGAGACTAAAGGCCTCATTTTCCTTCTACAATATATATTCAGTTAACATTAGCATTGTTATTTCTCTATTAAATTCTTATGCTGCGCCATGAAGCGCCTGGCCAAAACTTACAGATTGCAAAAAGTCAAGTAGAAAAATCATCAAAAACTATGCAAATTTTAAAAAAATCCCCAAACTCTACAGAAACCCAGGATGAAGAGACCGGGGGGGGGTGGGGGGGGTGGGCAACGGGGTCTCAGCCTGCTGATTTCTTCCGTGGTTGCTGCCAAATGCACTGGCACAAATGCATAAATCGGGGTTTGGGGGATTGGGCTGGGGGGGGGGCTTTGTGCCAAGGAGTTCTGCGTTGTGCGTGAGGATCCTCCGTTTAAAATCTTCAGAATATCAATTTTTGCTCATCTTTTTTTAAGATGAGAATTATTCCCCAATATTTCTAAGCCCGGAGACTCCAAATTTGGTGACTTTTAAGACTTGTTGACTTTTAACTCCCGAATTACTTGGTTGGGTTCACGGGAGGCCTGCAAGGAAAGAACCAGAACTCAGCACCCAGGACCCCACAGTCCTCCTCCTCCTCCTCCCTGCAAACCCCATTCCCTTCCCACACTGATGGCGTTCCCTAGTCAGGTCAGGAGAGGTCTGTAAGAAAACCACCCAGATCAGAGACCACCTGGGGACCCCCCCGGATCAACCCTGAGCTACTAATATTTTGGTGGATGCTGGAATCCAAGCAAGAGGACCGGGGGGGGGGGTGTGGCGGAGCAGCCTAGATAAGAGATCAATGGGGGGGAGGCGTTGGGGTCATCGTAAGAGGTTGGGTTGCTCGGCGCCCTCCAGTCCTGGGGAGGCTGGTTCTCGCCTGCCGCCCCCTCCTCCTTGGAGGGGAGCGTTGGCTCCTTGTGAAGACGCAGAGGGCTCTCTTTCACCCAGAGGCCCATTTAATGGAAGGAGCACGATGGGGGTCTCGCCATCAATGTCAGGGCATCGGCATCTTCAGAGCCCCTGGATTAGGGCCCTGCATTGGCCACTTTTGGGGTCCCCTGTTTTGGGGGGGTTCGCCAAAACTGAATCTCTGTGAGATCCTCGACCTCCGGGTCCCACGCGCCCTTCAGGTGAGCCATGAAATGTTGGCGTTCCTCACCTGCGGATCCTCGCACTAATCCTGAGCAGCTTAACCCCCGCTTCTTTCGTACTTGAAGGGCTCCACTGGATGGTCGCCTGGAATACGCCGGAGGGGTCAGTGATGAAGCAGTCGAAGGTGGTGCAGAGGTCCTGCACCGTCAAGGAGGAGAAGGTCAGCTTCCGGGTCAGCTGGCTGCCTTTCTCTCTGGGGACAAGGAGCAGAAGAGAAGATGGAGGAGGAGGAGGAGGAGAGGGAGACAGCACAAACCCTGGCTTCTCCCCTGAGCCTCAGCTGACCACCCTTGCCTGGCCCTTGGCTCCCTCCAGAAGAGCCAGGCCCACAGCTTCCCCAGGCCCACTTTCCCTTCCCACCACTGTGGACCTGTTTCAGAATCGGAGGCGGAAGGGACCTTAGAGGTCTTCCAGTCCAACCCCCTGCTCAAGCCAGGAGAGCCTGTAACATTCCAGACTGAAGGCCGTCCGATCTCTTCTTGGAAACCTCCAGTGTCCGAGCACCCACAACCTCTGGAGGCAAGGAGTTCCACTGGTTAATTGCTCTGACTGGCAGGAAGTTTCTCTCTTGCTTCTCTCCTGGGTTAGTTTCCATCCTAAGTAGAAGTTCGATCTCTCCTGTTTGGGAAAAGAGCCGGACTGCCTCTACTCACTCGGTGGCTTCCTCCTTCACCGTCCCGTTCGGGTACAGCTGGTCCACAAAAGTGCCGTTTGCCAGCCAGTACATGATGCCGCTCTCTGGGAAGGCGGTTGTGCCCACGCAGGGGACCTGGACCTTCTGCCCTGGGAGCCACAAGGGAAATGGGAACGTGGTTCACCCCTGGGGGAATGGCAGGTGCCCCCTTGGCCCCCACCACCCTCCACGGGGGGAAGAAGAAGCAGGCGAGGGGTTCCTGCCAGGCTCCCACCCACCCCACTCAGCGGCTCCCTCTGGATCTCATTGTACAGGTAGTCCTCGGCTTAGGACCACAATTGAGCCCCCAAACCCTGGCGTTAAGTGAGACATTAAGTCAGTTTTTCCCCATTTTGCGACCTTTCTTTCCTCGGATGTTAATCACTGCAGTTGACAAGTTAGAAACCCTGTCGTTAAGTGAATCTGGCCTCCCCATTGACTTCGCCCGTCAAGAGGTTCGCATAAAGGGACCACGTGACCCCGGGGACACGGCAACTGTCATAAGGACAAGTCAGTTGCCAAGTGTTTGAATTTTGATCACGCGGCCATGGGGTTCTAAGTCACCTTTTTCAGTGCCGTTATAACTTCAAATGGTCACTAAATGGACTTTTGTACGTTGAGGACTACCTGTAGCTTGTCCCAGATTGCAACTCATCCACTCCCCCCCCCCGACCACCCCCCTCTCCTGATGCCTGGCGGCACCTACCGATGATGGCCTTGACACGGAGGTCAGAGGTGATTTGGGTCTCCTTTGCTGCTGCTGGAGCTGAAAAGAGAGCAGGGAGGTTGAGGGGTGGGGTGGGGGGGCAACAGCTGCACGCTCAGCCCCGGTTCCCCTTCCAGGGTCTTTGGAGGAGGAGGAGGAGGGGGCCTCCCTTCATCTGTGCATGAGGTCTGCAAGGGGCGGTCAATAAATTTAATAATAAAATAATATAAAATAAAATAAGATAAAAAATAAATAAAATTATATATAAAATAAAATAAGATAAAATGAAACTTATAAAATTATATATAAAGCAAAGTAATTATATAATTAAAATATAAAATAATAAAATACAAAATAAAAATTAAATAAAATTTATATAAAATAAGATAAAATAAAATAAGATAAAAAATAAAATAAATAAAATAAAATAAGATAAAAAATAAAATAAATAAAATTTAAAACAATAAGTATAAATAAAATAAAATTTATATAAAATAAGATAAAATAAAATAAGATAAAAAATAAAATAAATAAAATTTAAAACAATAAGTATAAATAAAATAAAAATATAATAAAAATTAAAGTTTAAAAAATAAAATAGGACTCTGGAAACCAGAATCAAGAGGAGCCCCTTTTCTGATCAAGCAACTTTAGGGGGGGGGGAAACGGGGCTTCTGTTAGCTGCTGCTCACTTCTGCAGAAGCCTGGATGGGAGGATTTGCACTCTGCACCTACTGTTATATAACCGCCCCCCTCCCTCTATTTCCATCCCAGATTGGTCTTGCCCACTCTCCTCCGACCCCCAGCGCCCTCTCTGCCCCCCCCCTCTCTATGCGGAGGGGCTGCCCAGAAGCCAGGCTCAGCTTCTTGCCTTGATGAAGATCAGATTGGGTGGGTGGGAGGGAGGGAGGGAGGGTGGGATCACGGGGGTTGGGCAGCAGCTCTTCCACTGACGTGATGGAAACATTAATAACACCTTCGGCATTGACAAAATCGCCATCGGTCAATTGCAGAAGGCAGCTACACTCAGAGGAGCCGACCTCCTGCCGCCTCTTAACACCCTCAAACAGCCACATCTGCCTATCGCAGGTCCTTGGGAGGTAAAAAGGGGCCAGATCCAGTCCAAACATCTGGCTGTGCGACCAATCACAAGAAGGCAGTGCAGTGCCTCCCCGTGGCCCTACCTTGGATGGAGAGGGACACGCGAAGCAGAAGCAACAGCAGGCAGCCAGCGAGGGGCCGGGCGTCTGGAAAGAGAGGAGGGGGAGGTCAGTGGGGGCCCTGGTGCCTTTGGGAAGTGGAGCCAGGGACTCGGGGGGCATCTGATGTTGAAGACAATTCAATTCAGTGGTGACAAATGTAAGGTTGAGGCAGGAAAACCAGAATTGTTGAAGTCCACAAGTCACAAAGGGCCCTAGTTCCCCACCTCTGCTTTTTTACATATGATTTAGAGCTGGACAGCTTTATAAATGTACCAAAATAATAAAATCCCCCGTCGATCTGCCCTGGATGCCCGTTCTCTTTTTCAAGAGAGGCCGTTAAAGAAAAGGACCCAAGAAGGAAACGAAAAAGAGGAGAACTGATTGTCTCCAGCATCTCAGGCCCCCCCAGATAAGCAGCGGTTAACCCCAGACAAACCATCCAGCAGAAAAGAATGGCCTCATAAAGGGACTAGCAAGGAGGAAACCCACACGCCCACCAAGACTGACAGGTATATAAACCGCTGGTATATAAACAGGGAGCAGAACACCCACACTCCATAATCCTGATGAGGTTACCTAATCAGGTCATGAAACGCCCCGTACAAGCAATGAACCCAGCTCCAAAGAGAACCGAGGATCCCACGCGTCGGCTATCTTCAAAGTTTTGCCAAAACAGTTTGCGTAATTGATTAAAGGAATTCAATTCAATATATAAACAGCCCACCCACCTGTCCGTCCACCCACCCACCCACCTCAGTTACATTTCTTTCTTTTATTTATTTCAGGAATTTTTTTTAAAGTTTTTATTAGGTAAACATTAAAACGTTGGGCGTAGTGCGATGTTTCTGGCTTAGTCATTTCCATGGAATTTTTTGATCTTACAACATTAACAGTTTGCATCCATTGCAGAGGTGTGTGTGGTCAGCCAAATTATCTACCCATTAATCCCTTTCATGATGCCCTCACTACCAGTACCTCTCCATCTCCCAATTCCTTCCTTTCGTACAACATTAACACCATATTTCCCCATTCTTAAGTTATCCCTCCTTCTCTGTCCCCACCGTTTTATTTTAGGAAATTTATATTGCTGCCCCTTCGAACATAGAAGGCGGCTTCCATGCCCCCCCACCCGGCTCTTCATCCCTACCATCTGCCCATCTCTGTCTGTCTATGTTCTTTCTCTCTCTCTCTCTCTCTCTCTCTCTCTCTCTCTCTCTCTCTCTCTCGCTTCTTTATCTATTTTCTTTCTTTATCTCTCTATCTCTTTCTTTCTCTTTCTATCTATCTTCTTTCTTTGCCTCTCTATCTTCTCTCTCTCTCTCTGTCTATCTTCTTTCTTTATCTCTCTATCTCTCTATCTTCTATATCTCTCTATCCTCTCTTCTTTCTTTATCTCTCTATTTATCTTCTTTATCTCTCTCTTTTTTATCTCTATTCTCTTTATCTATCTATCTATCTCTTTTCTATCTATCTTCTTTCTTTATATCTATCTATCTTTCTATCTATCTATCTATCTAATCTTTCTCTTTCTTTCTCTCCTTCTCTCTATCTTCTTTCTTTATCTCTCTCTATCATATATATTTATCTCTCTCTCTTCTTTCTCTCTCCTTTCTCTCTATTTTCTTTATCTCTCTCTCATCTATCTTGTTTCTTTATCTCTATCTTCTTTATCTTTCTTCTTTCTCTCTATCTATTCTCTTTATCTATCTCTTTTCTATCTATCTTCTTTATATCTATCTATCTATCTATCATCTATCTAATCTTTCTTTCTCTCTCTCCTTATCTCTCTATCTTCTTTCTTTATCTCTCTCTCATATATATATATATATATATATATATATATATATATATATATATATATATATATATATATAGTCTTTCTCTCGCTTCTTTATCTCTCTTCTTTATCTCTATTTTCTTTCTTTATCTTTCTATCTCTCATCTATCTTCTTTCTTTATCTCTATCTATATTCTTTCTTTCTTTATCTCTATCTTCTCTATATATATCTTTTTTATCTCTATCCGTCTTCTTTCTTTATCTCTCTCTCTTATCTATCCATCTATCTATCTATCTCTTTCTCTATCTTTTCTTTATCTCTATCTTCTTTCTTTCTCTCTCACTATCTTCTTTCTTTATCTATCATTTTCTTTTTTTATCTCTCTATCTCTCATCTATCTATCTATCTTCTTTCTTTATCTTCTTTATCTCTGTCTATTTCTTCTTTCTTTATCTCCCTCTCTTATCTATCTATCTATCTATCTATCTATCTATCTATCTATCTATCTATCTATCTTTCTTTATCACTATCTTCTTTATCTCTCTCTCTTTCTTCTTTTTTATCTCTCATTTATCTCTCTCTCTCCTATCTATCTATCTATCTATCTATCTATCTATCTATCTATCTATCTATCTATCTATCTATCTATCTATCTATCTATCTATCTATCTATCTATCTATCTATCTATCTATATCTATCATCGGATAGATGCCACAAACGCGCAAAGGGTCAAAGGCTGGGCTGCCCCCCCCTTCTCCTTTCGGGACCGTCCAGCCCCGGTGGGCCGCTCAGGATTCTGCCCCTCTGCCCTAAAGGGGGACCAGCCTCGTCTGCCGTCCCTGCAACCCAGGCGCGTCCCCGGGAAGGCGGCTTCGGCCGCCTCTGATGCCCAGGGGGACCCGCGGGGGGGGTGCTGGCCTCCTTGCGCCCAGGCGGCTGGGTCTCTTCCCCCTTAAGTGTCCAGCTGGTCCCTCGGGGCGCCTGGCTCGGCTCCGGAGAGGCAGAAGGGGCGCGGGAGGGGTGGGGGGTCTCGATCCCCTCCCGCCCAGCAGCCCCGGAGCAGACCTTTGCCAGGCTGCCAGAGGGTCGCTTCTGCGGGGCAAGAAGGGCCCGGGGGCAGGTGGGAGGCGGCGGCGGGGCTTACCTGGGGCTGAAGGGGACATGGCTGCTCCTTCCTTCCGGGCAGCGCGGCTGATGTGGCGGAGGCAGAAGCGGCGCTTTATAGGCAGCTTTGGAAATAAATCAGCACTTTTCGGCTTTCGTCTGACTCAGCCGCCCACCCGCCGCCGCGCTCGGAGAAACGCCCAGGGCCAGCCCTGCCCCCGCCCGGAGCTTTGGGGAAGAAAGACCCCCGACGGACTCCCTGGGGCTCTTTTGCGGAGGGGCTGCGGCAGAAGCAGGCGAAACAGCCGGAGCCAGAGCCCTTAGACTTAGAGACCGCTTTCCAGCCGTTTCCAGCCCCCCCCTAAGTGGCTACAGGGTCAGCCTCTGGCCCCCAACACTCTGGGTCCTCATTTGACCCACCTCGGGAGGACGGAAGGCTGAGTCAACCTCAAAAGACCAGGTGTCCCACCTGCCCGGACCCTCAGTGCCCATGGGCATCCTGGGTCGATGTTGTGGCAGCCGCTTGGAGTCTGGGTGCCTCTCCAGGAGGTTTGGCATTCTTTCCCAGCGCCAGGCGCCCTTGCGATGGTGAATCTGGCCACTTGGCACCTCTGGTTCCTCTCAGTGTCCTCCCCCCACCACTTCCCTATCTTCCTCGCCCCCTCCCTCCGTTCATGGCAGGATGCCAGCAAGCTTAGTGATGCCTAGTAAAGATGGCACAGGTGGGCATGTAACCTCTCTCCCCTTTTCCTGTCCCAGGTGGGGGCCAAAGACGGGGGCTGCCACACCTGGTTAGAGGCTGCCCACATATCCTGCTTGCTGCAGGTGCCAAACAAGCCCCGATAACCAGGCAGAAGAAGTCAGTGGGGGTCTTCCCTTCGGAAGTGCCCAAGGGGGGGGGGGGAATGGCCATCTGGTGCCCCTTCAAAAATGGTGTCCTTTTCGCCGACCCACATCAAATGAAGAATTACAGACCGATCTCCCTGCTAAATTCAGATTATGCAATATTTGCTTCAATATTGGCAGAAAGACTCAAAAGATACTTAAATAACTTTATTCACCCTGACCAAAATGGGTTTCTGCCAAAGAGACAAATCAAAGATAATATGAGAATAATTCTGCACACTTTGGAATACTACGAGGCTCTTCCTAAAAAACAAATGGATTTCGTAGATGCTCAGAAGGCCTTTGATAATGTGAATTGGCGATTTATGTTGCTACAGTTGGAACAGATGGGCTTTGGCAAGAAATTTATTCAAGCCATACAAACCATATACCACAAACAAACAGCAAAGATAATGATAAATGGAGAATTGACAGATTCCATTGATATTGGGAAAGGGACAAGCCAAGTGGCCCACTATCCTCCCTGTTGTTCGTGTTAACGTTAGAAGTCTTAAATAGAAATATTAGAGAAGATAAAGGCAAAAGGAATGGAAATTAAAAAAGAATATAAATTGCCAGCATTCGCAGGTGACCTAGTCTTCATCCATTAGAAACTGCACCTAAATTGAAAGAAAAAAATAGAGGAATATGGAAGTAGCAGGTCTGAAAATAAATAAAGATAAAACGAAGATTTTGACAAAGAACATGCTAGCAAGACAAAAGGAAGAACTGGGGGAAGCTTTGAAGATTCAGGTTACGAACAAAGTTAAGCATTTGTGGATATACGTACTTGACAGCAAGATGTGGTACACTTAAAGAGAACAATTATCATAAAAACTTAAGCAACAGATCGCGACAGACCTGGCCAAATGGGAAAACTTACAACTATCGCTAATAGGGAGAATATCAACAATCAAGATGAATATATTACCCAGGATTTTATATTTGTTCCAGACAATTCCAATTAGATTAGGGAAAGATTACTTTGATGATTTAACATAAGACAGTGTTGAAGTATATTTGGCAGGGAAAGAAAGCGAGAATAAAATTAAAACTCTTACAAGATGCTAGAACAAGAGGAGGATTTGGCCCACCTAACTGGGAATTATATTACCAGGCAACAAGTTTGATGTGGGTTAAGGAATGGATAATGCTAAGAAACTCTACATAATTGACCTTAGAAGATCATAGCAATAGCAATAGCAGATAGACTTATATAGCGCTTCGTAGGGCTTTCAGCCCTCTCTAAGTGGTTTACAGAGTCAGCATATCACCCCCACATGATTTGTTGTTGAGTTGACACACTTTCTTATGGTACAAGGGAATAAAATCACGGGGGTATTTTAGAAGACATTACCTACGGGAGAGGCCTTGCTACTAAATCGGGAGAAGATTAAAAGACAATACTATCTAAAAAATCCAGTCTGGTTATCAACTATTGAAGCATTTTCATATTCAATAATATACAAAAAGGAGCAAAGAGTTAGATATGGTGAAATATTGAATGCAGAGGGTGAACTTGAATCTATGCAAGGATTAGAAGAACAAGGTATAAGAATGAACTGGTTTTCATACACGCAAATACATTCTAGATATGATAAAGATTTTAAAATAAAAGGTTTTTATGATAAAATGACGGACTTGGATAAAATTCTGACAGGTACTAATGAAAAGGTGATTAAATAATTATATGGATACTTCTTAGAAGTTAAACTAGAAGAAGAACAAGTTAGAATCTATTATTGTTTGTGGGGGGAGGAATTTTGGTCATGGAATTGATTTAGAGAAATGGCAAAAATTATGGTCACAAAATTATAAAATGACAATGTCAACAGCACATAAAGAAAACTTGTATAAGATGTTTTACAGGTGGCATTTACCCCCAGCAAGAATAGCAAGAATTTTCAAGGACAAATCAGAAAAATGTTGGAAATGTCATCAGATACAGGGTTCATATTACCATATGTGGTGGACATGCGGAGAAGCTAAAAGATATTGGACTAAAATCCACACTTGGTTGTAAAAAAAATGACTCAGAAACATATAGACTCTAAACCTGTGATTTTTTAAATTGGGAATATTACCGGAAATATACAATAGAGAATTGAAATATTTGATTGTAAATATGTTAACAGCAGCTAGAATTGTACTTGCTAAAAATTGGAAAAATGAGAAAATACCAACGCCAAGGAGGAAGTTATTCAGAAAATAATGAATGTGCTGAAATGAGTAAATTGACATTTGAAATTAGAGAACAAGAAGATGAACAATTTTATAAGGGGTGGGATTTATTTTATCAGTGGTTAGATTAAAAAAACATCTGTCTAGGAGACATAATAGAATGATATAGAATATATTACAAAGGTACATTATTATTGAATAGATTCAGGATGATGTAATGAAATGTTATAAAACAAATGAATCCAATGCCCAGAACATTTTATTCAAAATGAAGGAATAATAGTTATAGCTAAACAAATGATGTACAATAATAATAATAATGTATACATATATACTAGATGGATAATCTGTGATTTTATATACAATTGAAAGTGGGGACCATGGAAAGGATGCACAAAAACTCTGCAACCAAACGACATGCTGTACGTGATTGAAGAGGGTTTCATGTTTTACGTTTTGCTTGTCTTTGTCTGTCTAAAAATAAAAACTTTTACAAAAAAAAGAATGGTGTCCTTTTCATCTATCTATCTATCTATCTATCTATCTATCTATCTATCTATCTATCTATCTATCTATCTATCATCTATCTATCTATCTATCTATCTATCTATCTATCTATCATCTATCTATCTATCTATCTATCTATCTATCTATCTATCTCTTTATCTATATCTCTCTATCTCTATCTATCTCTATATCTCTATTTATCTCTATCTATCTATATCTTTATCTATCTTTTATCTTTCTTTATCTATCTATATCTATCTATCTCTATATCTTTCTATCTATCTATCTATCTATCTATCTATCTATCTATCTATCTCTATTTATCTATCTTTTATCTTTATCTATCTTTTATCTTTCTTTATCTATCTCTATCTATCTATCTATGTATCTATCTATCTATCTATCTATCTATCTATCTATCTATCTATCTATCTATCTATCACCTCTATTTATCTTTATCTATCTTTTATCTTTATCTATCTTTTATCTTTCTTTGTCTATCTATCTCTATCTATCTATCTATCTATCTATCTATCTATCTATCTATCTATCTATCTATCTATCTAATCTTCTATCTAATTTATCTACCTTTCTAATTTAAATGCTCCTCATCTCATGGTCCCAGCATCTCTGAGTGACTTAACATTAAGAAAAAACATATGGTTAACAAAATATAAGCATGGATTAAAATTAAAGCAAACAACAACATGACTTTGGAGGAGAGAGGTGGAGGCGCCTTCTCAGTTAGTGCCCCAAGGACCTCCAGCCAGCAGCTCCTCCTTTTTAAGCCTTAATCCTCAGATACCCCAGAATCCTCTGTCTAGTTTTGGTCCCCATGATGTAGAAAAGATGTGGAGACCCTGGAAAGAGTGCAGAGAAGAGCAAGAAAGAGGATTAGGGGACGGGAGACTAAATCATGCAATGAACAGTTGCAGGAACTGGGTATGTCTAGTTTAATAGAAAGAAGGACCAAGGGAGACATGATAGCAGCCTTCCAATATCTCAGGGGTTGCCCCAAAGAAGAGGGAGTCAAGCTATTCTCCAAAGCCCCTGAGGGCAAAACAGGAAGCAACGGATGGAAACTAATCAAGGAGAGAAGCAACTTAGAACTGAGGAGAAACTTTCTAACGGTGAGGACAATTAACCAAAGGGGTCTGGGTGAAGGGTGGGCACTTGACCCAGTAGCCCAAATGCCCCCCCCCCGATTCAAAGGCTGCCACTGAGTGAGGCAATCCACAGGATGAAAACCAGCTCAGGGTCCTCCCCTTGTCCTTCCAAGGTCCCAACACGGAAACAACCTCCAGTTCACGGAATTACGCTCTGTGCCATTACGTCCTGGTCTGATTAACATGACGCACCTTGGCAGCTCATCCACCCTGACGGGAAAACGGCCCCCGCAGCCCTTCATGTTCACTTCCTTGGTGGAATGGGGGTGTGTTGTGTCACGGTTCGGATGAAAGCGGCTGAATTCCCGGCCGTGGGGCTCCTGCCAGGGACGTGGGAAACGCCAAGGCCTGAAAGGCCAAAGGAAACAAAACCAACCGGCCTTTCGGGAAAGGTGCCCGTTGCCAGAAACTGGAGGGGAAAGTCTGCCAGCTGGATTTGAACCTTTAGAAATGAAGGTGGGCCTCCTCCTCCTCCTCCTCCAGTTTTGGTCAGCAGGTTACAGGGAAAAAACGTTGAGACTTTGGAGAAAGTGCAGAGAAGAGCAACTGAGGTGGGAAAGGCTGCAGCCGTGATGGGGAACCGATGGCACACGGAAGTCGTTCTCTCTGGGCACACGGATCATCGCTCGTTGCTCTTCCGGGTTCGACATGCCAGCCAGCTGGTACTTTGTGTGTTGAGGAGCCCCGGGAATCGGAAGAGCAGCCACCCGGGGCGCACGCACACGCTGGGAAGATGAAGATCTGGGTTCCGGTGCATGCATGTACAGCTGCCAGCTGGTCTTCATGCACACATGGGCTCCAGTAACTGGAAGACCAGGTGGCCGGTGCACATGCATGCACCGTAATCCAGAAGGTCACCTTCCCAGCGCACGCCTGCACACCAGGCGGCTGCTCTCTGGTCTCTCTGGAAGGACCAGGGGAGACATGATAGCAGTCTTCCAATATCTCAGGGGTTGCCCCAAAGAAGAGAGAGTCAAACTATTCTCCAAGGCACCTGAGGGTAGAACAAGAAGCAATGGGTGGAAACTAATAAAGGAGAGAAGCAACTTAGAACTGAGGAGAAATTTCCTGACAGTTAAGAACAATTAATTAGTGGAACAGAAGTTGCCTTCAGAAGTTGTGAATGCCCCAACACTGGAAGTCTTTAAGAAGATGTTGGATAGCCATATGTCTGAAGCGGTATAGGGTTTCCTGCCTAGGCAGGGGGTTGGACTAGAAGACCTCCGAGGTCCCTTCCAACTCTATTTTGATCCTGATCCCTCTGAGCTCTGAGCTCTTGGATGAGCCCTCCCCACCAGGCTGTGGGTGCAAATTCTCTCCGCAGGGCAAAAGAAAGAGGAGGTTATTGTTCTCCGAGCAGGGGCATCCCACCCACCCATTTCCGAAGGGGAGGGGGCTGAACCCCGAGGCTGAATCAGCCCATTTTCTATTGAATTACAGCTATTCCTCCCCAAAGGTCCATTGCTAAGCAGTACAGCTGTTCAGTGAATCAGGCCTGATTTCACCCCCCTTCCTGCCATGGCTGTTAAGTGAATCACATGGTCATTAAACAGCTCCAGCTTCCTCCCGTGACTTTGCTTGTCGGAAACCGGCTGGGAGGGAGGTCACGTGACCCCAGGATCCCACCACTGTCCTAAATGCGTGTCATTGTCATTTTGATCCCGCGACCACGGGAAAGGTGCAGTGGTCGTAAGTGTGAGGATTGGCTGTAAATCCATTTTTTTCCCAGTGCCACTGGGACTTCAAATGGGACATACATGTTTTGTTTTGTAAAGGATGTCATTTTTGCCCTTCTGAGCAGGGGTCTCGAACCTTGCCAACTTTAGGACTTGTGGACTTCAACTCCCAGAGTTCCTCAGCCAGCTTTGGCTGAGGAACTCTGGGAGTTGAAGTCCACAAGTCTTAAGGTTGCGGGCTATTATGATTTGGCATAGAATCAGCATTGCCGAGCTGCCAAACTCCAGATGGCCACAAGGTGGCAGTCATCAGGAGATATTTGGGGCTCGGATCTTCAGATAGAGAAGGTTTGGCAAGGGAGTCTCTTCGTTTTCTCCGTAGAGGGATCCGTTTACTGCTGATGGGTGAGTTGCTTCAAGAGAAGGCGCTGTTTTCTTTCCAGGAACACATTATTTGTATTTTCCAAAGCAAAAGGGGAGTCCAGCTTCTGCTTTCGGTTTCAGAAACAGCTCAGAGACGGAGAAGGGAGGACTGAGTCACCCTGGGAAAAACATGGCAGGAAAAACGTATTTATTTCATAGACTCATAGATGCCGAGGGTTGAAAGGGACCTTTGAGGTCATCTAGTGACTACGGCTGCCTGAGGCAGGACAAATGGCTCTCCGGGTCTCTTCTTCAAAACTTCCACCACTTCTGGTGGCAAGCTGTTCCACTGGTCAACTGTCCTCCCTGTTCGGAAGTTTCTCCTTAGTTCTGTGTTGCTTCTCTCCTTGTTCCATCCGTTGCTTCTTGCCCTGCCTTCGGGGGCTTTGGAGAACAGGTTGACCCCCGTCTTCTTTGCAGAAGACCCTCAAATATTGGAAGGCTGCTCTCATGTCACCCTCTCAAGCCTTCCCTTCATTAGGCTCGACATTCCCAGGTCCCTCAGCCGTCCGTGGCCTGGTTTAGCCTTCAGACCCCTTTGGGGCTCATCTCTGCCCACTTTCTAGGGTCTCAGGATCTTTATTTCTTGGTCCCAGGTGGTTTTCTTGCAAACGTTTTATGACCCAACCAGAGAACATGATCAGCGCCAATGATGACGATGATAGCATCGCCCTGTTACTAAGCATCAAACCAGATAACATGAGCAGTTCAATATGGCATTTGAGCCTGCATATAATTGTGGCCGCAAGAATAACCTATGCACAATTTTGGAAATCCACCACTATACCGCCGGAAGATGCATTAATTAAAAAGATCTATGAGTGTGCAGAAATGGACAGAATGACGGGTTGGCTGAGGGACAAAGGAGAAACAGAACATTATCTTAGCTGGAACCTGTGGTATATGTGGGCGACTAGGAGAACAGCAGGGACTTCAAATGGGGAAAGTTAACATAGGTACTGTAATAGATCCCTGAATCTTGCCATGAGAAGATGTGGCTTAGAGATCTAATAATGAGGAAAGAAAGAAAAACTGGGCTGTGAATGACTGTCACCGTGGGGGGGGGTGTTGTATGTCTAAAACGGCATTTGTATCTGTATGTTTTATGTATGATTTGTCTTGCTTATGTCATTGTATTTATGTCGCTGTATTGTTTTTTTCTGTTTTTTAAAGGTAATAATGTTTAATAAAAATTATATTTAAAAAAAAAAAAAGCATTGGTGAGTTCGCACAGTTGGGTCAGGAAACGTCTGCAAGAAAACCAGCCAGCTCAGAGAGATCCAGCCCTGAGCTACAAATATTAGTATTACTTTTATTCCATTTACATGCTGCTCACCTCAATCTCACGTAACTCTGGGCGGCTTACAAGAAATACCATTTATGAGATCATGGAAACCCTGATCTAGAGATCTCATCAGCAGGTTTTTTATGACACAAACACAGGTTGCAAAGGTCAACTGAACCCATAATATTTTGTGAAGGACTGCTGGTGTTTTTTCCCCCAGTTACCGCAGCTCTCTTTTAATGTGAATTCTCTCTAATAGGCCCACAGAAAGTCAACAGATGACAGTGCGTCACTCATTCTGAGAATGTCTCAGGGCAGCCCAGCGAGGAGAGAGGGGCCAATCCTTCTTCCTTTTGACTCAATTCATTTCTGCTCTGACCTGACCAAGGGCTTCTGCTGACTCACTTCTCCCGAAACGAGCCGTTTCTCAAGCTTTGGAAGGGAAACCGATCATCTGGGTAAACCTCGCTCTGTTCTAGGAACCAATCGATCGAAGCTGTGCTGGGCATCTTCGCTGAATCAAGGTTGAAAGGTCATCTAGTCCAGCCCATTGCAACGCGCAAGACCCCCCCCCACCCCCATTCATTCAACCATCCGTGGGAGGTGTGACTGTTTGAAGTTACTCTGGCACTGTTTTTTCACCCTTAGGATCAATGCAGCAGGTGATTGCGGTCACGTGATTAGAGTTTTTAGAGTTTTAGAGTTTTATTTATATTTATATGCCGCCCTTTTCCCTGAGGGGACTCAGGGCGGCTCACATTCCAAAAGGAAAGGGGGAAACAAACTTTTTACAAATAAGACAGTACATAATTAAAACACAACATTCATACATTCGGGCGGGTTACAATCTTAGCCCCAGGCCTGACGGGATAGCCAGATTAAAAACCAGAGGCTTAGCAACTGGCATGTACCTCTGACTGTGGCAGGGTCCCTGGCGTCACGTGGCCCCCTTTTTGTGACCTTTGGACAAGTGAAGTCAGCGGGGAAGCCAGATTCACTTTACAACCATGTTACTCACTTAATAACCACAGCGATTCCCTTGCAACCCTGGGCAGAGAGGAGGAGGAGGGCTGTGGGGTCCTTGGTGATCTCTGAGCTGGTTTCTTGCAGACGCTCCCTGATCTAACTTGGGAACCTCAGTGCTAGTAGCGGCTATGAGCACCAACTACTAGCAGTTAGGAGACATAATGAAAACTCCTCGGTTGCACAACACGTGGACAGACTCAACCATCCTTTCAACTGGGGAACTGAGAGCATCCCGGGCCAAACCAAGACCTGAATGCAGAATGCAGCCGCGCGAGCGATTGTGGGTGCACCGCGTTTCACCCACGTAACACCTATCCTCCGCGAGCTGCGCTGGCTACCTGTTGATCTCCGGGTGCGCTTCAAGGTGCTACTTGTCACCCATAAAGCCCTTCATGGTAGTGGATCTGGGTACTTGAGAGACCGCCTCCTGCCGATCACCTCCATACGACCCATTAGATCTCATCGTTTAGGCCTCCTCCGAGTTCCATCCGCTGGCCAATGCCGACTGGCCACCATGCGGAGGAGAGCCTTCTCGGTGGTAGCCCCGACCCTTTGGAACGATCTCCCCATGGAGCTTCATACCCTCACCACCCTCCAGTCCTTCCGCACAGCCCTTAGAATCTGGCTATCCCATCAGGCCTGGGGCTAAAGAGTGTTACCCGCCCGAATGGTATGAATGTTGCGTTTTTAATCATGTACTGTCTTATATGTAAAAGTCTGTCCCCCCCCTTCCCTTTTGA
Organism: Thamnophis sirtalis; assembly: GCF_051295495.1. Lineage (NCBI taxonomy): Eukaryota > Metazoa > Chordata > Lepidosauria > Squamata > Natricidae > Thamnophis > Thamnophis sirtalis. The sequence continues at coordinate 696,916 of NW_028261388.1, read as the reverse complement.
TTGTGAGCTGCCCTGAGTCCCCCCAGGGAAAAGGGCGGCATATAAATAAACTATCTATCTATCTATCTATCTATCTATCTATCTATCTATCTATCTATCTATCTATCTATCTATCTATCTATCTATCTATCTACCTACCTACCTACCTACCTACCTACCTACCTACCTACCTACCTACCTACCTACCTACCTACCTACCTACCTACCTGAAATGCGAGAGAATTTCTGAGAGCCACTCAGGCACATCGGCCATAAACCAGCAGGGAGAAATAAACAGCACCTAGAAATAAGCCCGGCAGGAATTGGGTCTAATTGAAGGAAAAGAAGGCCACGGTAGCAGCCTTCCAGTATTTGAGGGGCTGCCCCAAAGAAGAAGGGGTCCACCTATTCTCCAAAGCAACCGAAGGCAGGACAAGGAGCAACCGATGGAAACGAAACAAGGAGCAGCCTGGAATTAAGGAGAAATTAACAGAACAATGAATCAGTGGAACGGAGATTGCCTTCAGAGGTTGTGGGAGCTCCATCCCTGGAGGTCCTTAAGAAGAGCCTGGACAGTCACTTGTCTGGAATGGTCTAGGCCAGGGGTCTCCAACCTTGGGCAGAGTAGAGTCCCTCTGCCAGCAACTCTGGGAGTTGAAGTCCACAAGTCTTAAAGTGGCCAAGGTTGGAGACCCCCGGTCTAGGGTCTCCTGCTTGAGCAGGGGGGTGGACTAGAAGACCTCTGAAGTCCCTTCCAACTCTGTTCTTCTGACTTCTCTTTCCTAGAGTAAGCCATTCCTACGTTATCTTTTCTGAGAAGGGCCACCAGGGGAGAGCCCATCAATGCTCTGGCAACTGGGAGCCTGTTGCTGGCCACTTTGGAGCAGCCTGGGGGCAACCCAGGAGAGGGGTAGGTGGGGTCCTGAAGTCCTGCCTGGAGCTCTTCCTTCTCAGCTGGGGATTCCCTTCGCTTGGTTGAGCGAGGCACCACAGGCGTTTCCAGTTTCCTAACAGCTCATCGCATGGCTGTGTGCGCCCGAGTGTTTGTTGTTATTCACTCAGTTTTGGAGAAGTCATATTCACATGTTCCGGCCCACTTGTTATTTCTGTTATTTCTAGACAATCCTCTTAAAGTTCAAAGCACAAACGTTAAAAATAAACAGTGCTGGTTGCCTTGACTGCTCTTAACGCACTTTCCAGCGAGTGTGTCACTCATCAGCCGCGCTGCTCATCCGCCAGTCCTGCGCAGAGGTCCGAGGGGGTTTCCCAACCATCCAGGTCATCTTTGTCCCAGCGGTCGTTTTTTCCAAAAGGCAACTGGGTTTTTTTTCCCCTTGAAAGCATTTCGCTTCTCATCCAAGAGTTTCTTGAGTTCCAACTGCTCCGTCCTTTCAGCACTTTCAAGAAGGTTCTACACCCATTGATGGTTCCGCCACAAAACCGCGTTCGACTAAAGCGCGCTCGACGAAACCGCGTAGCTGACGTCATCAACAGGGCGACAACAGCACGGAGACAGAAGCACGCTGTAAACGCTAAAGCTAAAATTAACCCCTAAACCTAAACCTAACCCCCCCTAAACCTAATCCTAAACCTAACCCTAAACCTAACCCTTAATCTAACCCTAAAGATAACCCTAAACCTAACCCTTACCTTAAGTTGAATCGGCTTGCTTTCAAAGCGCTATTTAAAGCGCCCTTCTTTCTCCGCGCTGGCTGTTGTCGCCCTGTTGATGACGTCAGCGACGCAGTTTAATCGGGTGCGCTTTAGTCGAGCGCGGTTTTGTCGTGCCACGCCCACTGACAATATCCAGGTGACCCCGGGGGCACAGAGAGACCCCCAAGGAGTCTCAGAGGGAGCCCTAACGTCCAGAGGACTGCAAGGCCTATAAATCCTTCCATCCTCCACCGTTCAGTCCGAACTGAATGGAGCATCTTGAACGAAGCTGGTCCTTGTTTCCTTTGGGACTCTCTGGGAAGGCGGTCCCTGCCCCATGGACCTGGGGGGCAAGGAAAGCCAGGCTCGGCTGTCATGGAGCTGTGGCTGCCTTTTGATTGTTTTGTTATGGAGTTTATGAGCTGAGGAGAGCATCCATCCGTTCATCCATCCATCCCCATCCGTCTGTCCATCCATCCATCCATCCATCTACCCACCCACCCATCTTTCCACCATTCATCGCCCCATCCCATCCGCCCACCCATCCCTCCATCCCCCATCTGTCCATCCATCCATCCGTTGATCCCCCTCATTCATCCACCCAACTCTCTATCTGTCCGTCCGTCCATCCATTGATTCCTCCATCTGTCTGTCCATCCATCCATCCATCCATCCATCCATCCCATTTGTGCATCCATCAGTCCCTCCCTCCCTCCCTCCTTCCCTATTTATTTATGCATGTCCATAAATTCCTGGAGTTTGTTGCCTGTAGCTCCCTCTCTCGGTGCGCGCATGAACACAAAGAGAAGTGTGTACAAACTCTTTGGCCCCACCTCTCCGTCTCCCTCGTGCTGGACGTGCTGCTTCCGCTCCTTCGGAAGGCGGCCAGAGGCCGGGCAGCCCCCCCCCCCCCGTTCCCCCGTCTTCCTAGAAAAAGGCCTCTGGCTGCCCAGAGCCTCCACGGCTTCTGCCTGAGCAAAGTGGTGCTGCTTTGGAAGACGAGAAAAAGGGGGGGGGCACAGCAGGCGCTCCCAACCGTATCAGAAAACGAGGCACGCTCTCTGCTTGCAGGAGGCCTAGTGGTTAGCTCTGGGCCCCTTTCAGTAGAGGAAGGTGCCAGCCACAACGGGAAGTTTAGGGCTGCTCTGAATCGGAGAATTCATCTGCTTTTCCTGGAACTGCCCCCTGGAGAGGGACGAGCCAAGCCCCACTGGGACTGGGTGCAAACAGGCAGAGGGGATCGGAGGCCTCCAGGCAGGCGCCTTCAGGGACTACAACTCCCAGCCAGTCCCAACCCCGCTGCTGCCACCAGAATGGAGACGTCGGAACTCGAGACAGGAGGTGGCTTCCTTCTGGGAGACCCAATCTCCGCTCAGATCTTCCTAGAACAGCTACTCATGGATTCTGGCACTGTTTTCGGTGCTGTTGTTAACTGTGAACAGTCGCTAAATGAACTGTTGTAAGGGGAGGACTGCCTGTAATACTGAAGGAAAGTGGGGTTAGGCCTTCTGAGAGCCGGTTCCCTGAAACCAAACCCTTTACACACACCCCATTTTGCATACACCCACACAAACACACCAGAGACAGAGAGAGAGGGACACTCATACCAGTTATCGGAAAGCTGAAGTGCTTAGCTCAGTTTTTCTTTAACATGCTTTGCTGAATTTCTACAAAAGATAAAATATAAAAACAGGAAAAGAGCCGAGAGAGGAAGGTGCAAAAGAATCAGAGGGGGGGGGGAATAAGGGGGGGGTAAGTTAACTTCCAACTCTCTTCGATGAAGTTAAAAATGTGAAAGCACTTGAACCTTTAGTTCTCAAATTCAGTAATGCTCAGATTTCCCGCAATCATAATCAATGCTAATCGTCACATCCCAACGTTTGTATTGCATTTTTTTAAAAAATGCCAATTAAAAACGTGCAAAAGTGGAGTCCAGAAATGCCTGCCGGCCTCTTACAGAGGAAGATTTCATTGGCTTTAACGTTGGCCCAACCGTTGCGTGCAGAGCTGGGGGGCCATTCCGTGCCCTTCCCAGGTTGAGAAATTGGCAGCAAACAAAAGGTGGGATGATCATGGGGTTGAACATAAAACATAGAATCTTAGGGATGGAAGGGACCTTGGAGATCATCTAGTCCAACCCCCTGCTCAAGCAGGAGACCATGTACCGTTTCAGGCAAACGGCTGTCCAGTCTCTTCTTGAAAGCCTCCAGTGATGGAGGAGCAGCCACAACGTCTGGAGGCAACTTCTCTTCCACGGGTGAATTGTCCTCCCCGCCAGGAAGTTTCTCCTGAATTCCACGTTGCTTCTCTCCTTGGTTAGTTTCCCTCCGTTGCTTCTTGTCCTGCCTTCTGGTGCCTTGGTGAATAGGTGGACCCCCTCTTCTGTGGGGCAGCCCCTCAAATACCAGAGTACTGATATCATGTTGCTGCTGGTATTTTTCTGAGAGGCTAGCCATATGTAGCCTCCTTAACCATTCATCAGACAATCTAGTCACCAGGCCTTCTAGTCCAGTGTTTCTCAACCTTGGCGACTTTAAGTCCCGTGGACTTCAACTCCCAGAATTCCCCCAGCCAGCATAGCTGGCTGGGGGAATTCTGGGAGTTGAAGTCCACGGGACTTAAAGTCGCCAAGGTTGAGAAACACTGTTCTAGTCCAGGGGCTGCAGAATTCAGAGCCAAGGTGGCGCAGTGGTTAAATGCAGCACTGCAGGCTACTGCTAGATCAGCAGGTCAGCGGTTCAAATCTCACCGGCTCAGGGTTGACTCAGCCTTCCATCCTTCCGAGGTGGGTAAAATGAGGACCCAGATTGTTGGGGGCAATATGCTGACTCTCTGTAAACCGCTTAGAGAGGCCTGAAAGGCCTATGAAGCGGTATATAAGTCTACTGCTATTGCTATTGCTAATTCTAGGAATTGAAGTCTACAAGGCTTAACGTTGCCAAGTTTGGGGGAGCCCTGGACCAACCTCTCCTCTTACTGGCTCTTGTCTGCACGTTTTCTAGGGTCTCAGCAACTTTTCTGAGCTGGATTGGGACACGTAACCCGAAAGACAACTTGTACAAATCAAGAAATCTTAAACCTGCAAGTAAGTTTCTCAGATTTTGGTTTCAAATAAGTTAGACGTCACGGAGTTTCCAAAATCTGGACTCGTGCAACCTCTTAGTCGGGGGGGGTCTCCAAATTTGGCAACATGAAGATTTGTGGACTTCAGCTCCCAGAATCCCCCAGCTACAAATGTGGATCACGTGATACCCCCCACTCCCCGGATGCTGCAACCATTTTAAGTACATGCCAGTTGCCAAGGATCTGAATTTTGATCACATGATTATGGAGATGCTCGAATGGTCGTGTGAAAAACAGTCATGTCACTTTTTTTCGGTATCTTCGGCCACTAAACGAATCGTTGTAAATAGAAGACTACTTATATTTATTTCCTTCCAAAGAGCCCTTTAATATATTCGGTCCCAAAGACCATTTCCAGAAAAGATTTCCTTCTATTTTCATTCCGACGGTTGATTTCTTCCCTCCTCTTCCCCAAATCACTGGGTTGGGATGGAAAGCTACAGAAATTGAGGGAATGAATGAAAAAGAATGAACGAATTAAAAGAAGAGAGAGGAAGGAAGGAAGGAAGGAAGGAAAATAGATCAGTTCAGGCAGAAGAATCAGGCTGGGGGTCTAGACCAGTGTTTCTCAAACTTGGCAACTTGAAGATGTCTGGACTTCAACTCCCAGAATTCCCCAGCCAGCATTCGCTGGCTGGGGAATTCTGGGAGTTGAAGTCCGGACATCTTCAAGTTGACAAGGTTGAGAAACACTGTCCTAGACACTTCCCCATCTTCAAGTGGCCAAGGTTGAGAAACACTGGTCTAGAGGATTGTTGAAGCACAGGGACAATTTTAATTTTCGTGTTTATTGCCTTGTTTTGTTGGCAAAAAGATCTGGCAATCAAGGTTGCCCCCACCCCACCCCCAAGCTCTCCATCCTTTGGGTCTCCCCTCTTTCTCCCCTATGTTCCTCTCGGTCTCCCCCACTCCCACCAAGGGGGCTATTCACAAAGCCCCCCAAGAGCTTGCATTTGTTGCCTTCAACCTTGAGTTCTCGCCTCAAACTGGTCGGCCTCATCTCCTGTTTATAGAAGCGGAGGGCTATTTTGAGTGATGGGAATGATCAGCGACTGCCTCAAATAAAGAGGAATTTAAACTCAATAAACTTTGCTTTGGGAGCCGGCAAAAGAGGAAAACTTCTCTGCAAAGTCTGCCAAGAGGGATTCAACTCGTGTTTTCTCAAGGCCGACAACTTTTAAGAAGACACGCGGACTTCGACTCCCAGAATTCCCCAGCCGGCTGTGCATTGAGAAACATTTGATTCCAACTCTTATTTAAGCCTCTTTGCAAAAATCTCCGTCCAAAGCCTCACGACCTCCCTCCAACCGAGGCCTATAAAGACATCCAACTTTTCTGAAATCCTCCCAAGCGGATTTCCACATTTGTTTTGCCCCCCAAGACTAATTCCCTGCCTCTCCTCCTTCTGTTTTCCTAACCCTTGGCGGAGGTTGGGGGGGGGGAGAGAAATTGAATAAAGAAGCACAATTTTCCAAAGCAACAATGACCCCCGGGCTGTGGCAAAAACAACAGGAAAAGCAATTTAGCAGAATTTATTACATGTTTTTTTAAAAGTGGGGAGGGGGGGAGAAAAAAATCTATCCACGCTCTGAGGTTTCTAAGGGTTTCTCCACAGGTGAGTCCCCCGTTGGCAGGTGGGCCAGGCTGCCTTCGATGCTTCCACAGACACCTGCATGTGTGCGTGAGTGTTCTGGTCATCCACATCTCGTTGGGATGGGGGGGGGGAGGCTCTGAGCAGCTGCCAAGGACCCCCAAGCGAGACCCACCCAGTGGCAGAGACACAGCCGGTGCCCTGTGGATGGAAGCCAGAGCCCCCTTCCCTTTGAGAGGCACCTGGTGCTTCGGCCCTTGCAGAAGAGGAGGGGGGGTGGAGACCCTGGATCCTGCCCTCCACAGGATGAGGCCACCCCCTGGCAAGGGGGGGTCTGGCCCGACTTGGCACCTCGCCTCCCCTCACCTGGGGCTAGGGGAGAGGAGCCCTACGCAATGCCCACCTCCCCGATCCAGACCCAGGTGCGAGGAAGGCTGGGCAGGGGTCCCAGGCGATGGGAGCGACCTGCTCTCCCCCCTGCGTCAAGTGCCACCCTAGCAGTTTCCACCCGTCCCCTGGGGTTGAAAGGTGCCAAAGCGGCCCCCGGCCTCACCCTCCTTCCCCGCATTGAACCGGACGCCGCATGCCAAACCCTAAAAATAACTAGACAGGGGTGAGGATGGGAGGCCACCCAGCAATCCACAGGTTCTCAGCAGGACTTCTCAGCGACGTTGGGACGAACATGGCAGTGCTGCTTCCTCCCAGGCGAAGCGGAGGGAGAGGAGCTGATGCGCCCCTGAACCCCTCAATCTGGCAGGTTGAAGAAAGGCGACGGCTGCCCACATTTCTCAGCTGCTCCTTCCAAAGCCTGGCCGGCCGAACTGGGCAGGCAAGGAAAGTTCCGGCATTGACTGGGAACCATCGGCAAGCGACGTCTGAAGAGGAGAGGGAGGCGGAGGGGCTTCTCCCCCAAAATCCAGGGTGGGGCCCCTCCTGCCGAAGGCCCATCGGGGGCAGGAGAAACGGAGGGAATCCAGACTTGGGGTTCGGTCAACGTGGCCGAGAGGACCCTCTGGGTTGGCGTCAGAGGGTGGGGCTGGGGAACAGGGCGCGGGGGCTGCCCAGCTCAACCCCCACCAGAAGCGGCCGAGGGGAAGGTGGGCCGGGGGCCTCCAGGCCTGGCCCAAAGGGGTGAGACCAGGGGGTCCATCAGTGGGGAGGGGGGCATCCATTTCCTTTTGCATCAGGAATAAAAAGATGTTTCCAGAGGCTGTTAAAATAATTCTTTTCTTTCTGGCTAAAAAACGGAAGGAGAGAGAGACCCCCCCCCATCCTACGAGCAGCAGAAGCCGGCCTTGGGGGGTGGGTGGGGGGCTCCTCGTGTGCAGAGTCCGTCTGGGGCTGTGGAGCAGCAGCTCTGGGCCGGAGGTCATAGTCCTGAGAGGTCAAGTGGCCGAGAAGGCTGCTCCCGGGGGTCTCCCAAGGCCTCCTTGGCTCCCCAGGGGAGTCCGGGCTCCGGGGCAGGAATGGGGGGGGGGCTACTCCAGCCCCAAAATATAGTTAATCCCTTGCACCAGTCCGATGATGACCGGCTGCCAGGCCACCAGGTAGCGCAGCCAGTCCAGCAGCTGTCCGTACATCACATGCGGCCGCTCCCAGCTGCAAGGCGGAGTTAAGGTGGAGTAGAAATAAAGGAGACGCTTGGGGTGGGGTGGGGGCTTACTTGCTCCTCCTCGTAGCTGACGTTAAGGCCGGTGCCCGTCTCCCCTGCCTGAAGGGGGCCAGCAAGACCAGAGTAATAGCAATAGCAATAGCAATAGCAGTAGACTTATATACCGCTTCATAGGCCTTTCAGCCCTCTCTAAGCGGTTTACAGAGTCAGCCTATCGCCCCCAACAACAATCCGGGTCCTCATTTTACCCACCTCGGAAGGATGGAAGGCTGAGTCAACCCTGAGCCGGTGAGATTTGAACCGCTGACCTGCTGATCTAGCAGTAGCCTGCAGTGCTGCTTTTAACCACTGCGCCACCTTGGCTCTAGTAATTAGTAATTAGAATCCAGGAGGACACCCAAGTTGCGGACCCTCTCTGAGGGGTGTAAGATTTCACCTCCCAGGCTAAGAGATCGAATATCTGGACCATCCTTGGGGGGCAACATCAATAGCCACTCAGTCTTGTCTGGATTGAGTGCAAGCTTGTTCACTCCCATCCAGACCCTGACAGCCTCCAGGCACTGGCACATCACTTCCACTGCTTCGCTGAGTTGGCACAGGGCGGACAGATACAACTGGGTATTGTCCGCATATTGGTGATATTTGATAGCAATAGCAGTTAGACTTATCTACCGCTTCATAGGGCTTTCAGCCCTCTCTAAGCGGTTTACAGAGTCAGCATATTGCCCCCAACAACAATCCCGGTCCTCATTTTACCCACCTCGGAAGGACGGAAGGCTGAGTCAACCTTGAGCCGGTGAGATTTGAACCGCCGAACTGCAGAACTAGCAGTCAGCTGAAGTAGCCTGCAGTACTACACCCTAACCACTGCGCCACCTCGGCTCTGTATCCCGTGCCGACGAATGATCTCACCCAGGGGATTCATGTAGATGTTAAATAGGAGGGGGGGACAGGACCGAACCCTGTGGCACCCCATAATTGAGGGGTCTGGGGGTCGATCTCTGTCCTCCGACCAACACCGACTGCGACCTGTCCGAGAGGTAGGAGGAGAACCACCGAAGAACGGTGCCTCCCACTCCCACCTCTCGCAACCGTCGCAGAAGGATACCATGGTCGACGGTATCGAAGGCCGCTAAGAGGTCAAGGAGCACCAGGATAGAGGAAGGATACGGGTTGCTGAACATCCGCTTGAGATCCACTTTCTCCTTGCAGTAGGGACAGGTCTGCTTCTTCCCCACAATGCACCAGCCCCGGATGCAGAACTCGTGAAAGCTGGACGGACGGACGGTCAAGGAACAAACGGGTGTGTGTGTGTGTGGACAGAAGCCAGAAGCCGATGGAGAAGAGCTGAAGCCCAGGGCTGAAAAGGGGGGGGGGAGCTGCCTTCTTTCCTTGCAGACGTCTCAATGCCCAACTAGGGAACATCATCAGTGCTGGAAAGGAGGGGGTGTGTGGAGAGGAGGGGGACTACGGGGTCCTTGGTGCAATCTGGACTTGGCTGCATTGGCTGATCCTTACTGTTAGCACTGATGAAGTTGCCTAGTTGGGCCATGAAACGCCCGTCCGGAAACAACTAAGCCCAGAGACCCCCCCCCCAAGGACCCCCATCACGACCAATGAAGCAAAGAACTACAACATGCCCCCCTCCCCCCCCAATGGAGGCCTCCTGACTGGGAGGACCAGTTCCAGCCAGACCCAAACGGGGCCCCCCTCCAGCTCAGGCTCTCAGAGGAAGGGGGGGGGCTTATAGATTTGGCCCCCGGGAGGAAGAGGAGGAGGAGGAGGAGGCTGGAGAGGAGGCGCCCTGCAAGTGAGCTGCACTGGCTCCCGCCTCCACCTGGGTCCCAGGGCAGGAGGGCAGCCCTGGGGGAGGACAGGAATCTAGGCTGGGCCTCCCCTTCCCATGTGCCCCTCCCTGGGCAGGGCGGCTGGGCTGCGAATTCCCAGGCGCCAGGCTGACCCCCGGCAGTCGGGGGGGGGGGTGTTCCAGGGCTTGGGGTGACCCTCGGATGGAGGGCCCAGCAGCCTCCCCTGCCACAAACCCCCTCAGAGGTCAGGCTGGGGGACTACAAATCCCATACTCTCCATGCATTGCGTGGGAAAGAACCCAATCAAGGAGCCTCAGCCGAGAGGACGGACAGGGACATTACGGGGAGTCCTCAACTTATGACAATTCATTTAGTGACCCTTTGCTGGTCAGCTCGCCAAAGGGGATGACGTGATTCCAAGAACCCTGCAACCGTCGTAAGTGTGAGTCAGTAGCCAAGCGTCTCATTTTGGCCACGTGGATGCCTGTGTGTGCGTGTGCTTGGGGGTGGGGAGGGTGTATGAAGACAACCGCAGCCCCTCAAAGCCACCCCCCCTCCTGCCACCAGGGCCCCCACCCACCCCCGGACCCTGCGAGCGTCGTAAGTGTGAGTCCGTAGCCAAGCGTGTGCCCCGTGGAAGGATACACGTGGTTGCAGGAGAGCCGGTAGGTGTTCTCGATGATCCCTTCCTCGTTGACGTCCACGAAGATCGGCTGCCCGCAGACGGCACAGACGCTCTCCGAGAGGTGCTTGGTGGGCATCCCGCAGGCACTGTAGAACTGCCCCGGGGGGAGGGAGGCTGATTGGGGGGGGGGCTCCTGGGGGTGCCCCACCCCCCCTTCCCCAAGGGACCAAAGGGGCTGGGGGCCCAGGAGCCACCCCTTTCAGCTCCCCCCGCCCAATGCCAATGCCAGGCTCCTCCAGGCCTTGCCCCCAAATGCCCAGCAGGGACCCTGCCCCACCCACACGGGAAAGGAGGAATAGCGAGAGCGCCACCTAGTGGCCAAAGTCCCTCTGCGCTCCTTAGATCAGCAGCCTCGGCCACTTAAGGTCAGCTGGACTACAACCCCCAAATTCCTCAGCCAGCAGCCTTCCTTCCTTTCTCCTTCTCCTTTCTTTCTTCTTTCCTTTTTTTCTTCCTTCCCTTCCTTCTCTTCTCCCTATCAGTCCTTCCTCCCTTTCTCTCCTTCCTTCCCTTTTCCCATTCCCCCCTTTCATCCTCCTCCTCCCTCTTTCTTCCCTTCTTCCTTCCTTCTTCATCTCTCCTTCCTTTCCTTCCTTCCTTCCTTTCTCCTTTCTTTCTTCTTAATTTTTTTTCTTCCTTCCCTTCCTTCTCTTCTCCCTATCAGTCCTTCCTCCCTTTCTCTCCTTCCTTCCCTCCCTTTTCCCATTCCCCCCCTTCATCCTCCTCCCCCTCTTTCTTCCCTTTTTCCTTCCTTCTTCATCTCTCCTTCCTTCCCTTCCTTCCTTCCTTCCTTCCTTCCTTCCTTCCTTCCTTCCTTCCTTCCTTCCTTCCTTCCTTCCCTTCCTTCCTTCCTTCCTCATAGCTGGCTGGGGGATTCTGGGAGTCGAAGTCTTAAAGGGCTTAAAGGGGTTGAAACTTGGTCCACCCTCAAGGGAACATCTGGCGGAGGAGGAGATTCCCAGGCCAGGCACCTCTGGAGTGGGGGCAGGGTGGGGCAAAAGGACCGGGGAGGGGGCAGCAGGAGAGCTCTGGCTGGGGGGAGGGGAGGGAGGGTCTCAAGGGACAGGGAAGCCTCCTCCCCGCCCCTCCCTCTTCCTCCCCCTTTGAGGCTCTTACCCCGATGGTGGAGGCCATGTAATCCGCACACATCTCCGCAAAGTCCCGTTCCAGGACTCCGTAGTAGAGGCCGTAGAACAGCAGGGAGATCCCAAAGTCCATGCCGTCTTCCGGTTTAATTCTGACATTCGGGGGGGGGGAGAGACTTTAGAAACCTCTGTGGCGGCTGCTGAGAGGACCCCTCCCACCCCCAAGGCCTCAACATCTGAGCTGGGAGCGCAGCTTTCAAACTGGCGTTAGGGAGGCGTCGAACCCAGGACTCTTAAGAAGCCCTGCCTGGGGCTCCAGCTATTCGGCTACCAGAAGCCCCGCTGGGCCTGAGCAGCCCTTTGGGGGCCCAGGGGTCCTCTAGACGTCCCCCAGTTCCCCATGGTGCAAGTTGCCATTATTAAACTAGTGGTAGCACTGATGGATGTTACCTATTTGGGTAACAAAACATCTGCAAGAAAACAACCAGGCTCAGAGAACATCAAAGCCCCCCCCCCAACCCTCCTCCTCCTCTTCACAAATCCCCCTTCCCTTCTAGCACTGATGAGGTTCCCTGGTTTGGTAATGAAACGTCTGCAAGGAAACAATCCGGGTGTGAGACCACCAAGGACCCCCGCAGTCCTCCTCCTCCTCCCACACCGCATTTGAAGTCTCTGTGTGTGTGAGGGAGAGAGGGAGGGGGGAGAGGAGGTGGGTTTTTCTTCTCACCTGAATAATAAATTAAGGCCGAAGAGGGTGAACATGACGGCCATGTAGCCCACGATGCCTATGGCGTAGCTGATCTTGTAGATGAGGAGGAACCACTTGTAGACCAACCTGGATGGAGGCAGCAGAAGGGAAAATGTGTGCCAGGCCCACAGCTCTCCATCGGGGCCTCTTTCGGCTTTCCTCTTTGAAACAAATCCATGGCATTATACCCCCCCCCCCAAAAAAAGCTACATACCATATTCTTTGGACTATAAGACGCGCTGGAGTATAAGACGCACCAAGATTTTGAAGAGGTAAATTTCTTTTTAAAGGTTTTTGCCTTCCCCGGCCCCCCAGGAGTCTCTGCAGGCCCCCCAAACCCTCTGCAGAGCCTGTTTTTTTTGTGAAAAATGGGCATGCAGAGTTTGAAAGGCCTGAAAAGTGCTGCTGGGGGCCGGGGAGGGCAAAAATGTGACCCCTGGGGGGGTTTGGGAGGCTAAAAATGGGCCCATTTTTCACAAAAACGAGATGCACAAGGTGGGGTTTTGGGAGGCCAAAAATGCTGTATTCGGTGTATAAGACGACCCAGATTTTCACCCTCTTTTTTTTGGGGGGGGGGGGAAAAGGTGTGATTTATACTCCCAAAAAATACCCCGTGAAAAGGAATAGTCATCTGTCATTGGCCAGCTGAAACAAAATAAATCCAGCTGGACACTGCCGTTTCTCAGCAAAGACTGAAGTTGGAGAGAGGCCTTCAAAACCAACCCTCAAGAGTGTAAAGTTCAGGATCTTCAAATCTGATGAACTAAGCGTCCAGGTGGTCCTCCACTTACGACCACAATGGACCTGCTGCTGAGATATTAGCGGAAGCGGAGTTAAAAACACCGAACTGGGCCCAGCCGAGAGAGGGAAAGGGCTCAGGTGCCACTGGCCCCGTCGGCCGAAGACCCCCTGCCCCACCAGCCTCCCAAGGCCTCTGCCCGCCCCAAGGAGCCCACTTCCCTCCGGCTCACCTGGGGGTGGTCTGGACGAGGGGTTTCCGGGTGGCTCGGAAGGTAACGAACGCCGTGACGGCCGAGAAGAAAACCCAGATGCCCAGGAATCGCCACCAGTGCAGCTTGACAGTGAAGTAGAGGGGGACCACCCACATCTGGAAGAGGGTCACCATCTGCAATGAGAAAGGGGGGTGGGATTAGGGGAGGGGCAGCTTGGAATCTCCCCAGGGGGGGAACGGCATCTCAAGGCCTGTCCCTCCCTCCCCCAAAGCCTTCAGGCGATCCTAGCAAAGGAGCCCAGCATCCAACCACTTTTAAGGCTTACTGCTCATCCTCATTGCCCCAGCTTACAGCTTACAACCTTACACCAGTTGGCAGCTATTAATTCCTCATTACCTGACAGGGAATATTTACAGCTCAGGATTGAACTGTGAGCTCCTGGCTGAGTGCGGTGATTTTCCTGGCAGACGTTTCAGGACCCAACTAGGGAACACCGTCAGTGCTAGAAGGGGGAAGGGGTTTGTGGGGAGGAGGGGGAAGATTGAGGGGGCCTTGTGTGCTCTCTGAAGTTGGTGGTCTTCTTGCAGAGTAGATAACATCATCAGTGCTAGAGGAGGAGGAGGAGGGGGGGGGAGTCCTTGGTGCTCTTTTAAGGGCTTTCTTGCAGACATTTCAGGACCCAACTAGGGAACATCATCAGTGCTAGAAGGAAGGGGGGCATTTGCTCTTGGTTTATGTTCAGATAACCTGCTTGCAGAGAGCACCAAGGACCCCACAGTCCTCCTCCTCCTCCACAAACCCCACTTCCCGCCAGCACTGACGATGTTCCCTAGTTGGGTGGGGAAAGGTCTGCAAGGAAAGCAGCCGGTTGAGAGACCCCGGAGGAGCCCAGAGAGTCCCCCTTCTTGGGCCCCGGGAGGAGCTGGCTTACGTTGTAGGAGCGAGGGTGCCTCTGTTTCCACTGGACCAGGAGCAGCTGGGCGACCACCAACGTGGCGATCAGGATGAGGACCATCTCGGCGTGCATGGCCTCGTGGCCCCGGTGCTTGGCGTGCATCCGGGCATGCTCGATCCTGGAACGAGAGCCAGGCAGGCAGGTCAGCCTCCCGGCCAACTCACCAGCCCCCCCATGCGGCCGGCCCCCCCTGTCTGCCTGGCTGCGGAGCTCACACTCAACGGGCTCTCGAGACCCCAGAGAGGGAGGCAGAACCACGCAAGGGGAAGAGGGGGTGTGACTGGACAATGAAACTTCATTTTTTAAAAATCTGAAATTAATTGTGTAAATTTTATACTTCATATCTTGATTATATTGCATACTACCCAGAGTCCCTCTTTGAAGGAGAACGACAGTTTAGAGAGAGAGACAGAGAGAGAAAGAGGGAAGGAAGGAGAAGGAAGAAAGGAAAGAGGGAAGGAAGGAAGGAAGGAAGGAAGGAAGGAGAAGGAAGGAAGCAAGGAAAGGGAAAGAAGGAAGGAGGAAGGAAGGAAAGGAAGGAAAGGAAGGAAGGAAGAAAAAAAGAAGGAAGGAAGAAAGGAGGAAGCAAGGAAAGAAGGAAGCAAGGAAAGGGAAAGAAGGAAGGAGGAAGGAAGGAAAGGAAGGAAGGAGGGAAGGAGGAAAAATAGAAGGAAAGAGGAAGGAAGGAAGGATAGAAGGAATGAACTCTGGGAAGCAAACAACATCAGCCAATCTTCCTTAAGCCCAGAAAGGAGGGAAGGAAAGGCAGCCCTTCCAATCCCTGAGAACCCACAGGCTGAATAGCACAGCCCCAGTACAGGGTGGGGGCACCCACAAGGCCATCTATCCCAACCCCTCTCTCTAAAGAGCGAGAGAGATCAGCAGTGTGCTGGAGGGGGGTCTTGCAAGATGATCCCACTCAGACGTTTCCCCGCAGGGGGCGGCTGCTGCCCAGCCAGACAGGCGTCCTGGAGGGAGCCAGCCCGCCTTGCACTCACCTCCATCTCTCGTCCGGGTCCAGGTGTGACAGGTCAACCTGCAGAGAAGGAGAGAGAGAGAAGGAGAGAGAGTGAGCACCCAAGGGAGGGAGGAGGCCCTGCCCTCTCAGCCCCCCAGAGCCCCCTTTGGCTCTGCCAGCATCCAGAAACAACCACCAGGGTTATATTCACAGAACAAGAGGTGCCCAGAACCTCCCCTGGGGCGGGAGGGGGGGGGCTTAATGGGGTGCTGTGGATTTTAGGATAGCTGTGGACCTGCCCCCCCACCTCGCTCACCTGCAGGGCAGCCATTAGAGCGGCCCAGGGCGCCTCCTGTGGCTCCCTCTGAGCGAAAAGCTGGGCAACCTTCAAATCCCTTCGGATGCCAGAACTCCCCAAGGGCGGCATTCCACCCGCATTGTGAGGTGGCACAACTCCAGGCCTCCGCAGGGACCACTGAGCAGCTGAGGCCCTTCTCCTGCGCCTGGACAGCAGGCCCAAGGAAAGCCACCACTGGGAAGGCCACCTCCTCCTCCTCGGAAGGCGCGACTGCTCAGCATTTCGCTGGAAGGCCAGAGATGCCCCCCTCTTCTGAAGGGTGGGGTGGGGGAATGGGCAGCTATCCTAACCTCCCCATGAGACACGGTGCAGGGGGTCGGCAGGCAGAGGTCCAGGATGAGGGACGGAGTGGCCTTTCACCTCCCTCACACTGAGAAGGGCCAGCAGTTCACATCTGGGATCAATGGGCTCCTTTTTAGCACAAGGGCATCTTTGAAACCAACATCTTCTGGCAGCCCACGTCTCCCTACTGCACCCTCCTCTGCCTTGAGGATCACGGGGGCAAAATCCTTCGGCCTGCCAGGGCTTCCTCCCCCCCCCTCCCCAATTTGTGACAGCCAACAGCAGCACACCCCTGGCTGGTGTGCACACCAGGTACAGGTGTGACAGAAAGAGAGGCTGGACTGAAAGGAGGGCAGTGAATTCTTTGGGCCGAGGAAGAAAATCTGTGCTTTCCAACTTCTGCAATCATTCGAACTGGGGGCCTGTGGAGACCCTCCGTCCTCCCCAAGGTGCTTTCTCAGGAGGCAAGTGGACCTCCTGTTTTTTCTCTGAAGACGTTTCTCTTCCCACCCGAGAAGCTTCCTCTCCTCCGACAGGACAATGGGGAATGAAACGGGGGACTTTGCTCACAAATTTGAGTTCTCGGAGTGAGCTTGGTGGGTTGTTTAATTTAATTAATTTAATTTGCAAACGTTTCGTGACCCAACTAGGTAACTTCATCAGTGTCAGAAGGAGATGGGGCTTGTGGAGAGGGAGGACAAGGGCAACAACAATGACGCTGTGGAGTTCTCTGGACTTGGTGGTTTTCTTGTGGAGGTTTTGTGATCCAACTAGTTAAAACCTCCCTCAGTGCTGAAGATGTTCCCTAGTTGGGCCAGGAGACGTCTGCAAGAAAACAGCCAAGTGCGGAGAGCATCAAGGACACCCCCTCCCCTTAAATCTCTTCCTCCTCCTCCCTTGGTCTGCATCCCCCCTCCTTCTAGCACTGGTGATGTTACCTAGCTGAGTCAGGAAGTACCTGTAAGGCAGTGTTTCTCAACCTTGTCAACTTGAAGATGGGGAAGTGTCTAGGACAGTGTTTCTCAACCTTGTCAACTTGAAGATGGGGAAGTGTCTAGGACAGTGTTTCTCAACCTTGTCAACTTGAAGACGTCTGGATTTCAACTCCCAGAATTCCCCAGCCAGCATTCGCTGGCTGGGGAATTCTGGGAGTTGAAGTCCAGACGTCTTCAAGTTGCCAAGGTTGAGAAACACTGCTGTAAGGAATCAACCAGGCTCGCAGAAGCCCCTTTGTTAACCGATCCCCAGGTCGAACTGCAACCACAACAGAAGGAAATTCTTGCAGGATGAAAACTGGCGGTCCAAAGGGTTTCCCCAGTGGCTCCTGCCACCTGCTCAGAGATAAGCCCCATCGATACCTGCCTAGCACAAAGGTGGTTTCCAGCACAGGAGGAGCCAGCAAGAGTCCGACTTTTTGCCCTTCTGGTGCGGAGTCACAGATCCCAAATCAAACTTCAAAGCTTTTGTTTAAATTGTGTATTGTTCTGTTCGTCTTTTTTTATCCCTTATCTGTACCCCCTTTCCCTGACTTGGATTGTGAGCCGCCCTGAGTCCCCTTCGGGGGGAAAAGGGCGGCATATAAGTGCAATAAATTCAATTCAAGTTTTATTCACGAAAGCTAATCAACTGTTATTGTAGCTGGGGGGGGGCAGCGAATCAAAACCTCCTCGGCTGTCACAGGAGGCTTTTGAGAAGAGATTGGAGAGCCGCTTGTCTGAAGTGGCATGGGGTCTCTCCTGCTTGAGCGGGGGGCTGGACTAGAGGACCTCCAAGGTCCCCTTCCAACAGTGTTATTCTATCATTCTATGCTAAGAAACTGTTTTGCATCTCTTAAGGGGGGGATGCAATGGCTGGGGAGGGTTTCACCGGCACCCTCTTACAGGAGAGGAGGGCCAGGTGTGGGTGAGTCATCCTCTGGAGGTTACAAAGGTGTGTAAAACACACCTCAGCCATTGGCTGAGCGGCTTCAGGTGACTGGAGGGAAGAGCGTCTCCTCCTCTTAAGAGGCAGGACGGGAGGCTAGAAAGAACCCTCACAATTGTTGCCACACAATTGTAATAATAGCAATAGCAGTAGACTTATATACCGCTTCACAGGCCTTTCAGGCCTCTCTAAGCGGTTTACAGAGTCAGCATATCGCCCCCAACAACAATCCGGGTCCTCATTTTACCCACCTCGGAAGGATGGAAGGCTGAGTCAACCCTGAGCCAGTGAGATTTGAACCGCTGAACTGCTGATCTAGCAGTAGCCTGCAGTGCTGCATTTAACCACTGCGCCACCTTGGCTCTACATTGTGATCCCCCCCCCAGGGAGGGCCTTCTCTGTGGCTGCTCCGGCCCTCTGGAACGATCTCCCCGAGGAGATTCGGACCCTCACCACCCTTCTGGCTTTCCGCAAAGCTGTCAAAACCCAGCTGATCAGCTGGGGCTGATGAGTTCCCAGCCCCACTTGAATTATTGCGATTGTTGTGTAGTTTTTAATCTTTTTTTTGTATCTTGTTTTTGTCTTGTTCGCTTTTTTTGTATTTCCTCATTTGTTTGTTAGCCGCCCTGAGTCCCTCGGGAATAGGGGGACATACAAGTATAATAAACATCCAAAAATCCTTGGCTTTCAACATTTTCTCCACCTAAGAGACCAAGAGTTTTCACAGGTGTTTGGAGACAAGGCTGGGAAGGGCCTTGGGGGTCTTCTAGCCCAGTGTTTCTCAACCTTGGCAACTTGAAGATGTCTGGACTTCAACTCCCAGAATTGCTGGCTGGGGAATTCTGGGAGTTGAAGTCCGGACACCTTCAAGTTGCCAAGGTTGAGAAACACTGATCTAGAATATGAAAGTCTGCATAAAATTCCTTCCTATGCAAGGATTGAGGAACATTGAAGTGTCTAGGACAGTGTTTCTCAACCTTGGCAACTTGAAGATGTCCGGACTTCAACTCCCAGAATTCCCCAGCCAGCATTCGCTGGCTGGGGAATTCTGGGAGTTGAAGTCCGGACATCTTCAAGTTGCCAAGGTTGAGAAACACTGATCTAGAATATGAAAGTCTGCATAAAATTCCTTCCTATGCAAGGATTGAGGAACATTTGAAGTGTCTAGGACAGTGTTTCTCAACCTTGGCCACTTGAAGAAGGCTTGGACTTCAACTCCCAGAATCCCCCAGTCTGGATAATTCTGGGAGTTGAAGTCCGGACATCTTCAAGTTGCTAAGGTTGAGAAACACTGCTCTAGCCCACTCCCTCCTTCAACCACTGTAGCAAAGAGCATCGTTAAAAAGGGGCAAAACTCACTCAACAACTGTCTCACTTAGCAACAGAAATCTGGGGCTCAATTGTAAGCCGGGGGCGACCTAAATCTGTCAACAGCACGGCAGATAAACGCACCCCGACACTGAGACCTGCTCAAACTCCGCCGTCCGTCTTGCCTCTTTCCAAAAGGGCAGGAGAGACGGAGGGGGGGAACGTCGCCTTTCCTACGCCGGACGAGGAAGGGGAGGCAGAAAGGAGACCATCCGCGTTCTCCCCAGAGTTCCTGCCTAGGTTCCGGCTTCAGGTCAGGCTGGGAAACGAATTCTGCCGGCAGATGGGGATGCACCAGGTGAGAATCCTACAAGGACAGCAGTTCTCAAGCTTTGAGAGCTTGAAGAGGGCTTGGACTTCAACTCCCAGGATTCCCCAGACTGGGGAATTCTGGGAGTTGAAGTCCAAGCCCTCTTCAAGCTCTCAAGCTGGAGAGAGACTGCAGTAGACTAGAGACCCTTGGCAGGGACTGTGGGACTCCCCGCCACAAGAGCCCCTGAAGTTAGGATTGGGATAGTTTTGCTGGCTGGGGAACGCTTGGAAGTTGAAGTCCAGCCCTCTTCAAGCTGTCACGCTGGAGAGACACTATAATGGATCCTTGGTAGCTTCATCCCTTAGCAGAGACTGCGGAACTCCCCGACACAAGAGCCCGGGCAAATCTTAGTTTGGAGGCTTTGCTGGCTGGGGAACGCTTGGAAGTTGAACTCCAGCCCTCTTCAAGCTGTCACGCTGGAGAGACACTATAATGGATCCTTGGTAGCTTCATCCCTTGGCAGGGACTGTGGGACTCCCCGCCACAAGAGCCCCTGAAGTTAGGATTGGGATAGTTTTGCTGGCTGGGGAACGCTTGGAACTTGAAGTCCAAGCCTTCTTCAAGCTGTCAAGCTCAAGAGAGACTGCGGATCTTTGCAGTTTCATCCCTTAGCAGAGACTGCGGGACTCCCCGACACAAGAGCTCGGACAATCTTGGTTTGGAGGCTTTGCTGGCTGGGGAACGCTTGGAAGTTGAACTCCAGCCCTCTTCAAGCTGTCAAGCTGGAGAGAGACTGCAGTAGAGACCCTTGGCAGGGACTGTGGGACTCCCCGCCACAAGAGCCCCTGAAGTTAGGATTGGGATAGTTTTGCTGGCTGGGGAACGATTGGAAGTTGAACTCCAGCCCTCTTCAAGCTGTCACACTGGAGAGACACTATACTATAATAGAGGCTTGGTAGCTTCATCCCTTGGCAGGGACTGCGGGACTCCCCGCCACAAGAGCGCAGGAGCCTTTAATCTGGACCACCAGCGGGACAAACGCGCTCAAGAGGCGCCCAGGGCCTCTCCAGGGGCGCCTGGCCAGGAGACCGGGGCTCTGCTTAAGAGGAAGCCCCTCCCACAGAGGGGCTGCCTCAGGTAGACTCTGCCTGGCGTTGGAGGCTCTGCTCAGCTGTGAGGAGAGCGGGGGCTCGGCGAGAGGCCTGCCTTGCAGGGCTGTTGGGGAGAGGGGACCAGCCTCCCTCCTCCTCCTCCCGCCCTCCCCGCGCAGCTTCCCCGCCGGCGACTCACCTCATCGGCGCCGGGCTCCAGCGGCGCCCCCACCACCTCCACTTCCACCACCGCCATCTTGCCCCCCCCCCTCACCGCCAACTCGCTTCCGCCGGCGCCCACCAATCACCGCCCTCGGATCCCACTCGCCCAATCGGCGCCTTCGGAGGCGGTGGCGGAGGGCGGGCGGCTGTCATCGGGCGTCAGGGAGCGTCGAACAAGTACCGCGTTTCCCCTCGGATGAAACCACGGGAAAGCCAACGGGAGGGTGAGGAGGGCGGCTCTGAGGGGCCCGTCCAAGGGTCTCTTCCTGGAGACGATGGTGCAGCTCGGGGGATCCGGGCTCGGAAGGGAGCGGCGCGTCCTCGACGCCGCTTCCAGGGAAGAGCAATTGACAGACGCTCCCCGGGGTGAGTGGCGAGAACTACGCCTCCCGGCATTCCCGGCGGCCACGACCGGGGCGGAGCTGTTGGCCGAGGGGGCCGGCTGGAAGCGGATGACGTCAGAGCGCGAGCGGAGCGTCGGCCTATCCGGAGCGAGGCGAAAAGTCAAGCCGGGGTTGGCGGGAAAAGCGAAGCCGCGTCGTCCGGGGCTGATGGGCGTTGTAGTCCAGGCGATGGCGCCGCTGAGGATCCGCTGCGTCGTCTCCTTCTCCTCGCAAGTGAGGCGGCCTCGGGGGTCTCCGGGGACGGGGAGGGCTCGGACGGGTCGTGGGGATGCGGCCGCGCCCGACACGTGTCTTCTCCTGGAACCGGCTGAGGCGCATGGGGGCCCCGGGCGGGGGTTCCCGAGACCCCCCGGCCTCCCTCCAGGGTCCGCCTCGCCCTTTGCTGGGGGTGGGATGGGTGTTCAATGAATGGCCGTAAAGCGAGGACTGCCCCTAATAGAGAAATAACTGAAATCAGCTGGCGGGGTTGTTATGGTTTGTGGGCCACGCAACATGGGCTTTGTAGTTCAGGCGGTCCTTACGCTCTTATTCCTTCGTGTATACAGGTAGTCCTTGACTTACGACCACCAATGATTGCTAAATCAGACGTTAATTTTGCTCCATTTTAGGACCTTTCCCCCTGCAACGCTGCCCTGGTTAGGTTAGTAGCCCCGTCGCTAACTGAATCTGGCTTCCCCCACTGGCTTTGCTGGCGAGACCGTCGCCAAAGGTGATGACATGGACTTGGGACACAGGGACCGTCATAAGTACGAGTCAGCGGCCAAGCCTCCAAATTTTGATCACGTGACCATGGGGATGCTTGCAATGGTCATAAAGGGTGAAGAACGGTCATAAGTCACTTCTTTCCCTGCCATTGTAACTTTGTGGTCATTAAGCAAGCCGAGGTGGCGCAGTGGTTAAATGCAGCACTGCAGGCTACTTCAGCTGACTGCAGTTTTGCAGGTCGGCGGTTCAAATCTCACCGGCTCAGGGTTGACTCAGCCTTCCGTCCTTCCAAGGTGGGTGAAATGAGGACCCGGATTGTTGTTGGGGGCAAATATGCTGTTGGAATTCATTCTGGATGTTTGCGTGCAGGACAGCTTCGGCTGTCTGAAACACACATACACAGGGATGCAAAAACATTGCCTAACGGTCATAACTCACTATGCAGCCTTTTGTAACAAGAACTGTGTGAGCCTACTCCCACACATGCCCTTCCTCCCCCCCTATGCTGTGCTATAGTTTTCCATTCCCTCTCTCCCCCTCCCAATGCCATGCAGCTTGTAATCTTCTGTTCCCCCTTTGCCCCCCTTTGCCCACCCTTTGCCATGATGTGATTTTCTATTGGTTTATTTCTGGAATGCTGTGAACTTTTCATTAGCTTACTTGTACCATGTGTGATTATGACGCTGTAACTAACTTTTTCTAATAAAAGAGCCCTTCGAGGATGATTCGAGGCTTTTGCTCATCCCAAGGAATTTCGTCTGGTGTTTTCCTTTTGATTAGGCAAGGACACATGAGCAGCCCACCAGTGTGGCGACAACGCCGCAATATGCTGACTCTGTAAACCGCTTAGAGAGGGCTGAAAGCCTTATGAAGCGGTGTATAAGTCTAACTCCTATTGCTATCATCTATCTATCTATCTATCTATCTATCTATCTATCTATCTATCTATCTATCTATCTATCTATCTATCTATCTGATTGTTGGGGGCAATAAGCTGACTCTGTAAACCGCTTAGAGAGGGCTGAAAGCCTTATGAAGCGCTATATAAGTCTAACTCCTATTGCTATCATCTATCTATCTATCTATCTATCTATCTATCTATCTATCTATCTATCTATCTATCTATCTATCTATCTATCATCTATCTATCTATCTAGGGGAAATGAGGACCCAGACTGTGGGGGCGATATGCTGACTGTAAACCGCTTAGAGAGGGCTGAAAGCTTTATGAAGCGCTATATAAGTCTAACTGCTATTGCTATTGTGAGCCAAGGACTAATTGCATTGTTCTCCTTGCTAACCAACATAGTTTGTATTTTAAATTTTTTGTTTTTTTACTTTTAAAATAAAAGGGGTTTATCAAACCACCTGCAGGGTAGAATGGAGGAAACTCTCTCTCCTGCTGCTGCTGAACAGATCATCGAGTGATAACACTTCTAAACTGAAAAGATAAAAAACTGGTTTTGCTGGGCAGGATCCGCTTCTGATAAGGGAAAGCTTCTTAGTGGCCGATGGGCAGCCTGACTCCCAACAGCCTGA
This sequence comes from Thamnophis sirtalis, assembly GCF_051295495.1. Lineage (NCBI taxonomy): Eukaryota > Metazoa > Chordata > Lepidosauria > Squamata > Natricidae > Thamnophis > Thamnophis sirtalis. The sequence continues at coordinate 673,621 of NW_028261388.1, read as the reverse complement.
GGGCTTTATTTCCACCTTAACACTTTAACCAATTTCCTTCTCTTTATTTTGTACAAGGTTGTATATAAATACGATGCCCCTGCTTTCTTTTAAAGCAGTGTTTCTCAACCTTGGCGACTTTAAGTCCCGTGGACTTCAACTCCCAGAATCCCCCAGCCAGCAGAGCTGGCTGGGGGAATTCTGGGAGTTGAAGTCCACGGGACTTAAAGTCGCCAAGGTTGAGAAACACTGCTTTAAAGGGAGACTCAGGTAGCAGGTTGGTCTACTGATGAAAAGCTATGAAAAGGGGAGGGGGGGCACTTTTATCCTCTCCAGTCCTCTCCTGCCTTTTCTCTGATGTGTTAACTACAGAACGGGACGTAAGCTGAGGACCGGGATGATGTTCCGTCTTTCAATGAGGAGAATCCCTTTTAATCAGAACGTTCTGAATAAGTGGGAGTTAAATCCTCTCCCTGCCTTGTTGGGGGGCTCTGAGCCTAGGCTGTATTTGACTTGTGGCTGACGTGTCTTTGAGTATCAACATTAAACCTTAATGCTTTTCTCTAATAATCCCCCCTTTTCTGGGCCAGGACCCCAAATACCCCGTGGAGAACCTCTTGCTGGAAGAAAGAGCTCAGCTCTGCTGCCCCTTGGACCGCAGCCGGCAGCTGAGAGCCGAGTTGCAGCTGGAGCAGGCTGGCTGCATTGGCTACATCGACGTAGGTAAGCATTTCATTTCATGTCATTTATTAAATTTATAGGCCGCCCAATCCCAAAGGACTCCGGGCGGCTTACAACGAAAGAAGAAAAAGAGAAAAGCAAAATAAGTTTAAAAAAATAGTTTAAAATTCACAACACACATTCGTTCTAATCGGGGCTGGACCTTAACACTAAGGTCAACAGCCCCAGGCCTGCCGGAACAGCCAGGTTTTAATGGCTTTCCTGAAGGCCATTTGAGTGGGTAAGCTTGTGTGTGTCTGTGTGTGTGTGTGAGAGAGAGAGGAGGGGATTTAAAATGTTATTTTGGGGGGAGATACAAGGTTTATGTTTCACTTCATTTCATTTAATTTCATTTTATTATATTTATATGCTGCCCTTTTCCCCCGAAGGGGACTCAGGCCGGCTAACAAATCAAATCAGGGAAGGGGAGGTACAGACAAAAAATAAAAAACGAACCATAACAATACACAATTTAAAAGCACACAACAGTCATACCATTCGAAACGGGGGCAACAGCTCTTTAGCCCCAGGCCTGTCGGAACAGCCATGTTTTAACGGCTTTGCGGAAGGCCTGGAGGGTGGTGAGGGTTCGAATCTCCACGGGGAGCTCGTTCCAGAGGGCCGGAGCAGCCACAGAGAATAGCAATAGCAATAGCAGTAGACTTATATACCGCTTCATAGGCCTTTCAGGCCTCTCTAAGCGGTTTACAGAGAGTCAGCATATTGCCCCCAACAATCTGGGTCCTCATTTTACCCACCTCGGAAGGATGGAAGGCTGAGTCAACCCTGAGCCGGTGAGATTTGAACCGCTGACCTGCTGATCTAGCAGTAGCCTGCAGTGCTGCATTTTAACCACTGCGCCACCTTGGCTCTCCTCCGGGTAGTCGCCAGTCGACACTGGCCGGCGGATGGGATTCGGAGGAGGCCTAATCTGTGGGATCTAATCGGTCTAGTGGAGGTGATTGGCAGCAGGCGGTCTCTCAGGTACCCAGGTCCAATACCATGAAGGGCTTTTATAAGTGACGACTAGCGCCTTGAAGCGTATCCGGAGACCAATCGGCAGCCAGTGCAGCTCGCAGAGGATAGGTGTAACGTGGGTGAACCGAGGTGCACCCACGATTGCTCTATAGAGCATGGAGCAAGAGGTCACAGCGAAGGATCGGGCCCAGTTTTAATTATTTGTAAAATTTATTGGCCGCCCATCTTAACACAAGGGAACCCTGGGCAGCTTGCGATCTTAAAATCAAACTCTATGAAAGCTAAAAGGCATAAATAAAACACAGGGAAGATCCAGTCGGTGGTTTAGACTCTCATATAAAGGTAGTCCTCGACTTTAGGACCACAATTGAGTCCAAAATTTCTTTCGTTAAGTGGGTATCGCCCCATTTCGCGGCCTTTCTTGCCACAGTTGTTAACGTGCATCACTGCAGTTGTTAAATTAGTCTCACGCGGTCGTTAAATGGATCTGGTTTCCCCATTGGCTTTGCTTGCCGGAAGGTCATAAATCACGTGACCGCCCCCCCCCCAGGACGCTGCGACCGTCATGAATGTGAACCAGTTGCCGAGCGCCTGAATTTTGATCACGTGACCACAGGGAAGTGTCGTAACTCACTTTTTTCCCAGTGGCGTTGTAAGTTTGAATGGTCACTAAACGGACGGTTGTAAGTCGAGGACTCCCCGTGCCTGTGAATGAATGAGCTGGCAGGGGCTGTGACTGTGACGCCCAAGGGAGGAGGGGAAGGAGAAGCTGGGAGGGGGGGGAAAGAGGGCGGGGCTCCACCTGGAGACTAAGGGGGGGTTTCCTCTTTTGGGTCCCCAGGGAACTCGGGCTCCGCCTTCCTGCAGATCGAAGTGGGCCGGTCCTCGTGGCCTCCGGATCGGGACTACCTCACCCTGCTCCCAACCACCACCTTGATGGTGCCAGCCGATGCCAAGCAGGACAGGAACCGTTCCGGGGTCCGGATGTTTAAGGAAGGTAAATGCCGGGGGTGGGTGGGAGGTGGGGGGGTCTGCCTTGGGCCCAAGGGGTTGGACGGGGAGGCCCCCAGAGTCCCTTCCGGCCCTGGGACTCCAGGCTCTGCCACCTGCCGGAGCCGCCCACACTTTGCAGCTTCCGCTTATAAGAGCCGTGCAGTGGTTAGAGTGCAGCACTGCAGGCCACTTCAGCTGACTGTTATCTGCAGTTCAGAGGTTCAAATCTCACCGGCTCAAGGTTGACTCAGCCTCCCGTCCTTCCGAGGTGGGTGAAATGAGGACCCAGACTGTGGGGGCGATATGCTGACTCTGTAAACCGCTTAGAGAGGGCTGAAAGCCCTATGAAGCGGTATATAAGTCCAACTGCTATTGCTATTGCTTTGTGGTCTCGCGCAGAGGACTTGCTGGCACCTGCCCTGGCAGAGAAGTGGGACCGGGTGAGGCTCACCTGCAGCCAGCCCTTCAACAGGCATGCCCAGTTTGGCCTGGCCTTCCTCCACATCCGCACCCCAGAGGACTCAGAGGAGCGCCAGGGGGGTCCCGCGGCCCCCTCCCCGGGCCAGGTAGGGCTTTATGCGGGGGACGCGTGGGGCTCTTGGCCGCATCTGGACTCGGGGACTTCAAGTCCCAGAATTCCCCAGCCATCTCCCAGACCCCCCCGGTGTAAATGGAAGCCTGCCTCTACAGCCAGTTCTCGATTTACAACAGTTTAAAGTTACAACGCTGCTGAAAAAAGTGACTTATGACCGTTCCTCACACTTACGACTGGGGTCACGTGACCAGAATTCAGGTGTTTAGCGCCTGGTTCATATTTACAACAGTTTAAAAGTTACAACGCTGCTGAAAAAAGTGACTTATGACCGTTCCTCACACTTACGACTGGGGTCACGTGACCAGAATTCAGGTGTTTAGCGCCTGGTTCATATTTATGACGGTTACGGTGTCCTGGGTGACTCCCTTTTGCGACCTTCTGAGCAGCAAAGTCCATGGGGAAGCCAGGTCCACTTAACAACCAGGTTGCAGCCTTATCAAGTGCCGTGATTCATTTAACAACAAAGTGGCTGGAAAGGACGTAAATTGGGGCAAGAGTCGCTTAGTGAATGTTTTGCTTAACAGCAGGAGCATTGGGCCCCGTTGTGGTTGAAAATCGAGGACTCTCTGTCAGCAGGGATGCATGAGGGCAGGCGTGTTTCTTCCTTGTTCTCTGCACCTTCCTCTGAAGGCCTCGGCCGAGTCAATTCCTTCCTCTCTTATCATCCCTCTTAGGCTTCTCCGGAGTCGGCCTCCAAGCCAGGGGTCTTCGGGGGGCCCCTTTCCCCAGCAGGGCCATCGTAAGTACCCAGCTTTGCCTCCAGCCACTCCGGCCGCTTTGCCACTGGTCATTCATTGGGAAGATGAATAATTTCAAAACGATAAAACATTTAAAAGCAGCAAGAACCTGGCGCCAGTCGGTGCTCTTGTAACGTTCGCCCATGAGGCCAATGTGGAGAAAAGACAGGAGACGACCTTTCTCGGGATGGAGCGACGACCCAGATTGGGGGTCTGAGAGCCCCTTTTATTGAGATAGGACAAAGGCAGGAGGAGCAATAGCATGTGCTTAAAGACAGCCTGTAAAAGTACAATTTCTAATCTGCTGCTCAGGGAAGTTCTGTCTATATATGGTCAAATCCTGGGCGTCATTGGTAGGGCGCATCTCAGGATGTTATGTTATGCACTATCAGGATGTTATGGGGTTTTAGGAGTTTGTTTTCTCCTGTGTGGCTCAGCGTGGCTCTCGTGCGCCTGGTCCTCTTCCCTTGTCCCGAGGGGCTGGAACGGTGTCTCGAGCAGCGCCCTGGGATCCTGGCACAGCCCAGGGTGGATGAGACCCCAGCCCATAATTCACCCAGCTTCTCTTGCTTTGCTTCCTCCAGATGTGGCACCCAGGGGGAGAGGCTGCTCAAGCGCCAGCTGCAACAGCTGGACTCGGCCCTCCTTGGCAAGACCCTCAGCCCTTCGGGTTTGAGTCGCCCAGCCCGGCTGGTCCTGAAGGCAGCAGCCTCTGCCCACAAGCGAGCCCCTCTCCCGCCCGCCGCGTCTCCACCGCCGCCTGCTGCACGGAGCCAAGAGGCTGGGCGGGCCCCCAGGGCAGCCCAAAGCCCCAGGGCCCCAAGTGAGTGAGGAGGGATGGGCAGAGGCTCTGGTGGTGGTGGTGGTGGGGGCCCTCGTGGGCTTCATGGGCCCTTCGTCTGCAGGTGCTGATTAGACTGGAGCCATAAAGGGAGGCTCTCAGAGGTTACTACCAGAGCCGGTTTGGGGGAGGGGTTATGAAAGTGCTGCCCAGGAGACAGCGAGTTCGAGTCCTGCTGCCTTAGGCATGAAAGGGGGGACTTTGGGACTGAGAGAAGAGGACGCTTGTAACTCAGGATAGAACTGAGGAGTCCCCCGGTGCTTTCTAATCTTAGTGGGGTTTTTCGTGACCCAACTAGGTAACCTCTTCAGTGCTAGGAGGGGTGGGGAGCATTGGAGAATTGAAGGGGAGAAGGAAGAGGGGGCAAGGAAGAGGAGGAGAGGAAGGAGAAGAGGAGGACTGGGATCCTCCGTGCTCTCTGAGCTGAGTGGTTTTCTTGCAGACGTTTCCTGACCCAACTAGGTAACCTCTTCAGTGCTAGAGGGGAGGGGAGGGGGTTGCAGAGTTGAGAAGGGGCATGGAGGATGAGGAGAAGGCAAAAAGGAGGATTGTGGGGTCCTCCATGTTCTCTGAGCCGGGTGGCTTTCTTGCAGACGTTTCCTGACCCAACTAGGTAACCTCTTCAGTGCTAGGAGGGGGGGCATTGGAGAATAGAAGGGGAGAAGGAAGAGGGGGCAAGGAAGGAGAAGGAGAAGGAGAAGGGGAAGAGGAGGACTGGGATCCTTGGTGCTCTCTGGGCTGAGTGGTTTTCTTGCAGACGTTTTGTGACCCAACTAGGTAACCTCTTCAGTGCTAGGAGGGGGGGTGCCAGGAGGAGGAGGAGGAGGGTGGGGTCCTTGGTGCTTTTCTACCAAAGGTTTCATTACCAAACTAGCTAACCTGATCGATGCACTGAAGAGGTTTTCCCTCCTTGGGACTTGGAAGGTCTGCAGAGATCACCTGGGACCCCCCCCCCCAACACAGCCGGCGGCTTTGCCATCCCTGCTACCTGCACCACCTTTTACCTTCCGTCTCCTGGTGGAGGTTTTTGTGTGCCACGCTGAGGAGGTTTCCCAGGGTCCCCTAAGGCCACTCGGGCACTGTGGCCCCTCGTGGCCCTCAGCTTCCTTACATACGTGGCAGCCCCATCCTTAGTGGCTCTGGGCAGCTCACAGACAGGTGAGAAGGCGAAGCGCCAGGGAAACCGGCAAAGCCGACAGCCGAAAAGGAGGAGGAGGAGGGTTTTTGCAGCCTCTGCAATGAGCCTGGTCCGCTTTCCGTTAAGCGCCGAGCTCTGCCCTTTATGGGACCCACAAAGCTCCCCGCAGACCAGCCGTTCTCTTGCGGGATCTTGCAAGGCGCCCAGATCTCCGCCGGTTGCTCTTTAACCGGCAGGCTGATCCCGGGGGATTCACCTTGCCGGCACGTTTCCTCCCTCAGGGCCCACAGAGGATCAACCCGCCAGCAGCAGCAGCCGCTTGAAAACAAAGAGGAGATCGCAGGGCGGCTCCAGGAGGTGAGTTGGCCGTCCCCTGCGCCCCCTTCGCCTCTGGCAGGCCGGTCAGTGGTCACCGCAAGTGGTCCTCGGCTTATGGCCATAAGGGAGGGCGGATTTCTCCATTGCTAATAAGGCGGTTTGCTGAGTGAGTCACACCTGATTTTATGAGTTTCTCTGCTGTGGTTTTTGGTTTTTTAAAAATATTTCTATTCAACATTTTCCAAACATTAAAATCACAATTACACTTTTGTAGGTTTCTATTATCGGTATTTCTAATTTCGGCTTTTCCATTTTACAACCTATTAGCAATAGCAATAGCAGTAGACTTATATACCGCTTCATAGGCCTTTCAGGCCTCTCTAAGCGGTTTACAGAGAGTCAGCATATTGCCCCCAACAATCTGGGTCCTCATTTTACCCACCTCGGAAGGATGGAAGGCTGAGTCAACCCTGAGCCAGTGAGATTTGAACCGCTGACCTGCTGATCTAGCAGTAGCCTGCAGTGCTGCTTTTAACCACTGCGCCACCTTGGCTATTGTCTTATCCATGTTCCTCTTGGTTTCATAATTTCTCATTTTTACACTATATGCACATACATATATATGTGTTGTATTTGTGCTGATAAATAAATAAATAAAAATAAATTATTTATTTATTTATCAGCACAAATACAACACAAATGTAACAAAGGCAACAGTAAAAATATTGGGCTTTCTGTCTGGATGGTCTCTTGTGCGGAGCCGATGGACAGAGAATGGAAGCAGTTAGCTTCCTCCCATAATTGGGGCGCACCAGGGGTTGTGACACTAATTACATACATATATATATATGTACATACATATTCAGAAAGTAATAGAAATGTAAATATTGTGTGTGTGTGTGTGTGTGTATATATATATATATATGTGTGTGTGTGTGTGTGTGTGTGTTGTATTTGTGCTGATAAATAAATGAAGGGAGACTAGTATAGATGTAAATGTAACAAAAAGGCAACAGTAAAAATATTGGGTTTCTGTCTGAATGGTCTCTTGTGACGATATATATATGTTTTCTGAGGTTTGTTTTCTGAGGTTTTCGTGGGTGTTAGTATGTAGGTCTTTGATTATTCGGCTTTTCTCCCGCGTAAAATTGGAAGTTTCTTGGCGACGTTTCAACGAAGTCTCATTCGTCATCTTCAGGCTTCGTGCCACGAAAATATATATATATCGTCACAAGAGACCATTCAGACAGAAACCCAATATTTTTACTGTTGCCTTTTTGTTACATTTACATCTATACTAGTCTCCCTTTATTTATTTATCAGCACAAATACAACACACACACACACACACATATATATATACACATACATTATTTACATTTCTATTACTTTCTGTATATATGCCATCTCCCTTTATTATATTTTCTATGTATTTGTTATGCATTGATTTTACATCTCTTTTCAAGCCAATTATACCCCCTGTTCCATGTCTCGCAAGTACTTGGCTGTTAATGGAATAGCTGCAGTCGTTCAATGAATCACGCGGCCATTAAGCAAATCCGTCTCCCCCCCATTGACTTTGTTTGTCAGAAATGGCGGGAGGGGGGGGTGTTCGGAGGGACTGCATTTAAGTGGTGGGGGGGGAAATCCTTCCACTTTGAGGGGGGGAGGCAGGCAGAGAGGAGACCAGGAAAAATTCCACTACTAACTAAGGAAGACAACTTCTGCCCCATTTTATAACCTTTCTTGCCACAGTTGTTAAGTGAATCACTGCAGCTGTTAGTAAGATGGCCGTTAAGTGAATCCGTCTTCCCCATTGACGTTGTCAGATGGTCACAAACTCTGCGACCGTCATAAATACGAGCCAGTCGCCAGGCGTCCCAATTTTGATCGCGTGAGTGTGGGGAAGGCCCTTTTTCCAGCATCCTCGTGACGGTTGCTATACGAGTGGCCGTAAGTGCAGGGCGGCCCCGTGAAAGAGTTTCTTTCTTCAGACCTAGGAGCGGTTCTCGAAGGGAGTGTGGGGCAGCCCCCAGGCAGAGAGGAAAACCACGAACCTGGGAAAGTGAGGAAGAGGAAGAAGGAGGAGGAGGAGAAGCTGCCTGGGGCACCTGCCCAATCTGCACAGGTGAGGCAATGCCTTTCCCGCCAGGGCAGCGGAAAACCCTGCAGGTGGTGAGGACAGACCACGCCAAAGAAACGTCTGTTGGGGTGTGTGTGTGTGTGTGAGCAGGGCAGGGTGCCCGTAGTCCACCCACTTGTGTAATGCCAGGGCTGGCAGGGCTGTGAGTTTGAGGTTAACATCCTGAACGTATTTCTAAATATCTCTTTATTTGGGATCCACCTCACTTTTTATAGAGGCGCCTCTGAAGTAGACGGGCGAAAGGAAACTACCACAAGCTCTGAAATAGGCCTTTTGGGTGGGGGGGGGTCTTCCCTAAATTCCCCACCACCACAAAACACACACACACACACACACACACACACACACAGGATGGCTGCCTGCAGAATGGCTTTTTTGCCTTCCCTGCAAATGTGGAGCATGGAGAGGTGCTTTGCAGGTTACATCGGCCACTTCTCCTCCCTGCTGCCCCCCCCCCCTAAAGACAGGGTGGACCCCACTCCCAGAATGCCTCGCTGGCTGGGGAATTCTGGGAATCGAACTCCGCATTTCTCAGAGTTGAGGATCTCTTGATGGAAGGATTCGCTGTTTTCCTCGCCCTTCTCTGCTTTCTGCGATTGGGAGATCTGCCGCTTGAAGGTAGATTGGAGTGGGGCTCCGCTCTGCAATCCAGAGGCTGGTGGGGAAAAACTGGCGGTCCTTGACTTATGACCAAAACTGAGCCCAAACTTTCTGTTGCTAAGCAAGACAGTTATTAAATGAGTTTTGCCCCACTTTACGGCCTTCCTCGACACTAAATGAATCACAGTAGTTGTTAATTACAGCATTCTGGCTTCCCCGTTGAGTTTGCGGGTCAGAAGGTCGCAAAAGTTGTTCATGTGACTCCAGGGCACTGTGACCGTCATAAATATGAGTCAGTTGCCAAACATCCACATTTGGGTGGTCCGGGAGCCTCTGCTGGTGGGAAGAGGTTGGGGCGTCTTCAAACCTTTTGCTCTCTCCCTTCCCAGGCCGTTTCCCGTCCGAGGTCTTGCCCGCCCATGCCTCCACCTGTGGGGAAGAGGCAGAGGTGGCGAGGGCCCCTTCGTCCCCCGTGTGGGGGTCCTGGGTGGAGTGCCCCCTCTGCCAAGACCGCTTCCCTGCCTCCGAGGTGGAGGGTCATGCCAGCGGCTGTGGGGAAGAACACGCTTAGTCCTCGGTCCCAGGCGGCTTCCAAAGAGGAGGGCGGATGGGGCCCTTGGACCTCAGCCTCCCAGGCTTCCGGGCTCTCTTGGTGAGATGTTAAGAGAGAAGGGGCTGGGAGACCCTCCCTCAAGACCTCTGCAGAGAAGAGGACGTGACGGCGGTCGGAGTGGGCGAACCGATCCCAGATCTCCTCGGAGGCACACCCCAGATGCTGAAACCGGACTCCGCGACCCACAAATCCACAGCCATTTGCCTCTGACTCCCCAAGCAGGTTGCAGTGACTAAGAGGGATGGGCTGCAGGCTCCCTGGATTCACGGGGACGTTTCAAACATCCAGATGTTACGGCTGTTTTAACCTGTCGGCCCAGCAGATGCCTTTCTCCTCCTCCTCCTTCTATAGGCAGAAGAAGGTGCGATTTGACTCAAGAGCCTCTGGGTTTCTGTGGGGAGAGGAGGAAGGGGAAGGCTGGGATGAAGGCCAGAAGATGGGCTTGCATGGAGGCCACGGGGTGGGGTCTCCGTGGGGGGGTGTGTGCCTCAAGGCTGCGGACCTTCAGCTTAAGGCCACCCTGGTTTTGCGGAATCCTCCTTGCCCTCTGAATTGGGGGTGGCAGGAGGGAGGGAAAGGGTGGTGGGCCAACAGGCTGCAGATTGCCCCAAATATCCCAGCTGGTATCTGGCTGGAAGGTCACAAGGCAAACTTTCAAACGGAAAAGAAAGTTGCTTTCCTGGAACAAATTTGGCTCAACTCCGTGTGTGTGTGTGTGTGTGTGTGTGTCTGTACACACACAAAAACATATGCTTGAAATACAAACTCCAAAAGGAGGATTGTAAATATGTGTGTGTACATATATATATATATATATAATTTTATTGAAGAAATGTATAAGTATTTTTGTCTTTAATGCACATTTAAAAAAAGGTTTCTGTCTAATTGTGCTTTACTTTTTCAAAATTCTTTTCTTGGAGTTTGTATTTTAACCTTCTGAATAAAATAAGATTCGTGGAGAAGAAAAGGAAGAAATGCATATAGCAAGATAACATTACAAAGATAAGGAAAGATCCAGAAGAAATAAGAAGGACTAGTGAAGAAGAAAGAAAACAGAAGAAATAGAAAAAGAAAAAGAAAAGATTATACAGAAAGTGCCTTCCAATCTTTTTGACAGAGGCTATAAATGCATTTACATTTAAAGATACATCTTAATTTCCTTCCTTCTGTAAGTTGCCCTTTCAAACCTTCAAGGCCATAAATCGCACGTTCATTTTTCTCTTTTATTCAGAAAAAAGTCTGTGGGGGGTTTCCAGTCATATAAATGCACTTGATCTTCCTCTAATCAATTTAATTTTGCCCTCTCTGCTGTTTCTCTTAACTTCACCAGCTGTTCCTACATTGGGGATATTCCGGGGTCTTTCCATAACATGCAATTCTTCTTTTAGTGATAGTGATACCCATATATATTTCACATTTTATCTCTGGGTTTTTTTCATTCAGTTCCATTTGTTTTCCAATTTTCATGTTCTTTGTCAACAATTTTTACATCTTTCTTTTCTTAATTTTAAAACTGGCTCTAAAGCCCCTTTTCCATGAATATGTCTATCCTTCCTAGAGGGTTTTCTAAGAATTATCCGTAGGTCATCCAGGGACGCCTGTAACGCACATCTCTCTCTCTTAAGCTTCACTCCAGCAATCCTCTTGGTCTTATTTCGGAGCTTCCAGATCTCAAAGGGCCCAAGGACCACCCTTGTCTAGTCCCTTTCTGTCTCTTGCCAGGTTTTGTTAAATTCTTCCAGTATTTGAGGGGCTGCCACAAAGAAGAGGGGGCTCAGCTTATCCTGCAAGGAACCTGAAAGCAGGGCGAGAAGCAACGGGTGGAAATGAATCAATCAGAATAGAGCTGCAAGGGACCTCAGAGGTCTTCTAGTCCAACCCCCTGCTCAGGCAGGAGACCCTATATCAGTGACGGCTCACCTTTTTACACGTGTGGCAGCCTTCACTCATCATGCAATGCGTGCGTGACAACCTCTCCATGCACATGCGCACCTGATCCCCCCCCCTGTACATGTATGTGTAACCTCGCACCCTGTGCCCCATTTTGAGCCTAGTAGACACCCCCCCTGCAGCCTCCTGGGGCCAAAAATGGGCGCATGCAGCCCCCTTCACCACCCACGCACGGGCCTGGGTCTCCTGCATGTGCAACAGGCCCAAACCTCAACTGCCCAGCAGGAAGTGTGCATGCATGCAGGGTGGGTCTGCGCGGGGGGGGGGGGGGATGACTGCCTGCGTCCCTGCAGAGGGGTCTCTGTACTCCCCAGGGCCAAAGGGAGTTTGCCATCACGGCCCGTCCTGACAGTGAGAGCCATCAGCCAGGGGAACAGAAGTGGTGGGTGCTCCGGACAACCCTGGGGGTTTTCAAACTGGTCAGCCATTTGTCTGAGGTGGACTAAGGACTCCTACTTTGGAGAGGGCTGGACTAGAAGACCTCCAGGGTCCCTTTCAGCTCTGTCATTCTATATTCTGTAAAATCCCTTTAAAAGCACTATTAAATTCAGCCACAAAACTTCACTTTTTCATGCTGCTGCTGCTGTTGTGGCCCTCAATTTCCTGAGCTCCTCCTCCGAGTAGAGCAATTGGGGCCTTTCTCTCTGCCCTGAAAGGCTCCCTTTCTGGATAAACAACCTTGTTTACGCCAGGGCTGGGCTGATCGCTTGGCCCCGCTCTCCTGGGGCTCCAGCTTTTTATCTCTGCACCGTTGGCCCTCTTGATCTGCAGCCAGGAGACCCAGCGGTGGATACGGTGCCCACCATGCCATCTTGCAGTTCTGGGCAGCTGGAGGGAGCTTGGCGGAGGAGGTGGTTGGAACTGGTGGACAGGAGATGCTTCCCAGGTGCTCCTCTGCCAGCCAAGCCTCGGGGTGCTGATGCAGGGAGGGACCCTGCATGCCAAATGCCTCCTTTAGAGTGTATGGATGGACGGTATGTGTATATATATGAAAGTTACGTATATATACTGTATACATGTACATCAGTGTTTCTCAACCTTGGCAACTTGAAGATGTCTGGACTTCAACTCCCAGAATTCCCCAGCCAGCATTCGCTGGCTGGGGAATTCTGGGAGTTGAAGTCCAGACATCTTCAAGTTGCCAAGGTTGAGAAACACTGTCCTAACCACTGCTGGGGAATTCTGGGAGTTGAAGTCCGGACATCTTCAAGTTGCCAAGGTTGAGAAACACTGATGTACAGAAACACACAAACACACACCTCCCATCTTCATTATTTTTACAAAAAGTACTCAAGGTGGTGAAACACACCGTCCACCTCCTGTTTTCCCCACAACAACAACCCTGTGAGGTAGGCTGGGCTGACAAGGAGGGAGGGGCCCAAAGTCACCCAGCTGATACAGTCCTATTTGTCATGAAAAAAAAAAAGCTTTTTAAAAGGAGGGGGCAGGCAAAACCCTTCCAGAATGAGAGCCCCGTTTTTCCATCCGGGAAAAGCCACAGCTGTGAATGTGGGGAATAGCCGAATAACAAGAGTTGGAAGGGACCTTGGAGGTCCTCTAGTCCAACCCCTCCTCAAGCAGGAAATCCTATACCACTCCAGAGAAATGGCCGTCCAGGCTCTCTTTAAAATTCTTGACTAGATTTAGACTAGGCTGGAAATGTTCACTCCAAAGCTTTCTGGTCTTCTGGCCCTTCGTACATGTTCAGGGCCCCCAGGGCTCGGCCCCAACCTCTGGGCAGCAGGCAGAGCTCATGCCCACCACCAGCATGGCTGCGTTTTCATGGAACTTCACGTTTGAATAAAAGATTTGTAGCCCAGGGCTGAAATGAGGAGTCCTTGGGGATCTCTGAGCTGGGATGTATTCTGGGAGACGTTTCATGACCCAACTAGGGAACATTATCAGGGCTACAGATGATGCTAACATTGATTATATTACCTAGTTTGGGACATGAAACGTCTGCAAGAAAATCAAGCTCAGAGAGCACCAAGGACCCCACAATCCTCCTCCTCCTCCTCCTCCTCCTCCTTTCTCCTCCTTCTCTTCGCAACCCCCCTCCCTTCTAGCACTGATGACGTTCCCTAGTTGGCTCTTGAAACATCTGCAAGAAAACCACCAAGCTCAGAGAGCACCAAGGACCCCACAGTCCTCCTCCTCCTCCTCCTCCTCCTCCTCCTCCCTTCTAGCACTGATGATATTCCCTAGTTGGCTCATGAAACATCTGCAAGGAAACCACCCAGCTCAGAGAGCACCAAGGACCCCCACAGTTCTCCTCCTCCTCCTCCTCCTCCTCCTCCTCCTCCTCCTCCTCCTCCTCCTCCTCCTCCTCCTCCTCCTCCTCCCTTCTAGCACTGATGATGTTCCCTAGCTGGGTCATGAAACATCTGCAAGGAAACCACCCAGCTCAGAGAGCACCAAGGACCCCACAGTCTTCCTCCCCCTCCTCGCAGTCCCTTCTAGCGCTGATGATGTTATCTAGTTTGTGTAATAAAAGTCTGCAAGAAAACCACCAAGTTCGGAGAGCAGGAAAGAGCTTTCAAAAAGGGAAGAGCTAAGAAGACATTTCAGCTTTTCCTGAAAGCGATTCCCGAAGAGGAGGAAGACTCATCCTGACCCCCCGCCTTGCCTGCAAACTCCCCTGGCACCAGGAGCTCCTTTTATTCCTAAAGCAAAACTTTTGGGACCTCCCCCCCCCCCCAAGAAACGCTGCCTCTGGGGGCAGTTGGCACCAAGACCCGGCGCTGCGATGCCCTCCTGGCGGCTGGGCGTGGAAGGGCCAGGCTGCCACCAACGGCCACCTGTGCCTCCCTCCCTCCCTCCCCGGAGATGCCTCCGCCCGGGGCCTCCGTGTGGCAACCGGTCCCCCGAGGGTTGGCAGGTGGGCTGCGGGGCTCCTCCCGGCGCAGGAAAAACAAGCCCGGCGGCCGTCGGGGCAGCTCAGGCCGAGAGCGGGGCGCGGACAGCGGCGGTGCTGATGGCGAGGAGGCTCCGCTGAGCGGCGGGGAAGGGGCGCTTGGCGGGAGGGGCCCGGAGCCCCCCGACCAGCCTCCGCGGGAAGGGCGCCATGGCCACGGAGTACGAGGGCATCTCGGTGAGTGCTGGGGGGGGGGCGGCCGTCTCCTGGAGGGGCGTCCCGGGGCGGGAGGGCTGAGCCCCCTCTGCATCCTCGGCTGGAAGACCCCCACGCACGCCAAGCAGGGGCGAAGGGGCCACGGCGTTCTCCTGGCTGCCTCGCCCCCACCCCACCTGCCATCCTTGCAGCTCGTGGACCCCTCCCCATGGTCCCCCCCCACCCGGAGTCTTCTCCTCCCCAACACGGGTCCCCCCCCTCTCTTTTTACACACGAGCTGTGGGACGCGCTTCTTCAGAGCGCCTCTCTTGCCAAGGGCGGTGGGGCGTCCACGCACACTCCACCCCGGGGTCTTTCCCAAAAGGGAAACCCACCCACGCCCGAAAGCAGGAGAGAGGCGAGGGGTCCGGAGTGGTTGTTCAACTTTGCCCCCCCCCAATTTTCTCCCCAAATAGCCGATCCCCCTCCCCCATGAGCGCTCTGCTCCCCTGCTGAGCCCCCGGAGATGCCTGCAAAGGGCGAGGGGGAGGGATTGGGGGGGGGAGAGGAGAGTAAGCGTGCAGAAAGTGCAGAGCCTTTACGTTTGGGGGGGGGAGTCCCCTCCAGCTTCTTCCTCATTTACAGCTCCGGACAGTGGAGGTCCGACTCTCCTCCCTTCCTCTCAACGCCAACCCCGGGAAAGAGAGGGGGGGACTGGCCCCAAGCCCACCAGCTCCCCCCCCGGAGGTTGAAGTGTCCGAGGGGGTCTCCCGAGCTCCCGTCCCCAGGATTTTTACTGGAGCTTTTGAGGGAGAGTCTCCCCGGGGGGGGTCAGAGGGCATGAGAGGCGCAATGGAAACGGTCCTTGAGTCACTCCATTGAAGGTCCAATGGCACCTAAAAAAGGGAAGTTAAGAGCAGTTTTCTTATTTTGACCATTGCAGTCTCTCCATGGACACGGGATCAAAATTCAGGCACTTGGCAGCTGACTCATATTTATGACGGTGGCAATGTCTCGGGGTCACGTGATCCCCTTTTGCCACCTTCTGACCGGCCACATCAATGGGGAAGCCAGAGTCCCTTAGCATCCTTATTACTAACCCAACAATTGCAGTGATTTGCTTTACAGCGGTGCCAAGAAAGGTTGCAAAATGGGACAAAACTCACTTAACAACTGACTTGCTTAGCAACAGAAATGTTGGACTCAAATTCTCATCGTACATTGAGGACTACCTGGGTTTATATTAGCATTTATATTTGCATTTATATTTGCATTGATATTTGCATTGATATTTGCATTGATATTTGCATTGATATTTATATTTGCATTGATATTTGTATTGATATTTGCATTGATATTTGCATTGATATTTATATTTATATTTGCATTTACATTTCCATGAATATTTCCATGTATATTATTTATATTTATTTATTTGAAACATTTATGTAGCCTCCTATCTTTAATGCCAACTCTGGGGTGGCTCCCAGTCCAAGATTATAAGACATTTAACATCATTGTAAAAAAGTATTAAGACAGAACTGGTTAAAACATAAAACAGACAAATCCTGGGAGAGATAGCCATCGCCCTTAGACTTATATGCCACTTCACGGTGTTTCCAGCCCTCTCTAAGCAGTTTACAGAGCAGTTACAGATTGCCCTCAACAATCTGGGTCCCCATTTTTCCTTCCTTCCTTCCTTCCTTCCTTCCTTCCTTCCTTCCTTCCTTCCCTCTCTCCCTCCC